>NC_064870.1:15959228-16179228 GCF_943734695.1 Anopheles maculipalpis | reverse complement strand
GCCATTCTGAAAAGTCTGCTGAGGCAATCATAATACTTGGTCAGGATGTGCTTTACAATTTCCAATTTCTTTGTCCAGGTATAAAACTCGTAGTGTGAATAATGCTTCAACTACAGTTCTTCTACTGTTTTGAATATAGTTGCTCCTCATCGATTGAAAACACCATTATATCAAAAACATGATGGCTGCCTGGAACACCTGTTTTGCAACGGTTTCCCAGCAGCGACTATGATTGTAATGGCATTGCATATTTTTAATGAGTGCCAAGTAATATATTCTAACGCAAGCATTTACTGGCAAATCCTCTGGCAAACACTGTCGCGTCATTGTGCTGCATAATTCAGTAGCTCGTAGCGGTGCAAAATTGCGTGCCACATCGTACTAATGCACCCGCCGGATCACGGATGTGCGTGTACGAGGTTCCACTATTCCACCGTCCGACAAACTCCCGAAAGCCGTTCGATTGAAATGTACAAAAGGGCAAGTGCAAATTATAATTGAAAAATTATGAAATTATCCTGTCCCTCGACTGTCAATTCACACTCCGGCCGGAAGTCGAGAGCGTTTGACACGAACGGGCAACACTTCTACACCCTTTTATTAAACTATTCCTTAAACTTTTACGGGGAGATGTAAGAACATTTCACAGTGGATGCGTATCTGAACAGGGGTGAATATCGGTTGCGACCGGTTACCGTTTTTCCGCTTGTTGTGTTCCTTTGTTGGTGGATGGATTCGAACAATTTTTTTAAAAATTCGTGATAGAATGTAGCCAGACAGCGTTGCATTTTAACTCCGATTTTAATTATTGTCTCACCGGTAATAGTGTAAAAGCAGGAAAGGATTCGTGAATAGGTATGTTTTATTTATTTACCTTTTGATAGAGGTACAAATGCTCTGGTGACTCATGATGCAGCTAAACGAAAGGTGCGTGACACCTTTACGTTGAGCTGCACCACAGCGGTTGGGCGATAGCGATACAAAAGCACTTTAACTGATAACATTTTAGAGGACTCAATGTTTCACTTATTTCAAACATATAAGCTGACCATTTTAAAATAATGTATGAATTTAAAGAGAAAAGATTACTCTTGTAACATTTTGACACAAACACATCACAGTTGTCAAACGCTACTTCAAACGCTTTTAGATTTACATTCACGAAGGCATCGGAAGATATGTCAGTAAAGTCGCTGATAGAATCATTTTCTTAGAAGTGGTAATCAATCAAAGCAGACAAGATAATGAATTAAATTTATATTCAAGGATGCTACGTTGTCTGTGATGATTGGATTAAATTGTTGATTTCTATTCTTCCGATGGCATGAAATTGTACTAATTTACTCCAAAATACAACAACATACAAGAATTACTTTTGATTGTCCGAACTACATATAACTGTTACTAGCTATTATGAATTACTAGGAAATACTTCAGATTGTCCCAAATTGTACCAAAACTCTCCAAAAGATTAGTTATCTATACGATATTCCAAGCTATTACGAGCAATTTTGTATAGAGCCCTAGAGAGCTTGAATTTGAAGATAGAATCAAAGTTTAACAGAAATCTACCGTCTACCGGTAATCGGCTCTCAGAACGATTCCGGAACTCCATTAGCTTACGTCAAAATCCAATGGTGCACTGGATCCATTGGCACAGACACAAGAACACACATTAAAGTGGACTTTATAATGAATAGCCCAAGTGTTATCAACAACCCTCGAATCCCACAACGCACCACCGTCGGGTATGGGTCTCGCCATTAACACCAATATTTATGTAGTCAATATTTCGTACACAAAAATCCGCAAACTACTCCTCGTTGTACCGAGCAGATACGTTGGTACCGTCTGATTCCGTCTGGACCGGTACCAAATGGTAGTATTTGTAAAACCACAAGACCTTCCTCCCCTTAAAGTACGACCGAACATACCAATTTCGTAGTGAGTAACCCATCGACAGTGGCAGCCCCCACACCTACATGCACAGATACTACGGCCTCCTAAGCCAACTAACTACCGCATATCGCCCAACTGACCCACATCCGCATTTTGTTTATGTTATTGGTTGGTTTGAACGGATATGTTTGTGTCCTCGAAAGATGCAAACCGTTTCAAACAACGCGGTGGACCGTCCTCATCGTGTCTATTTACTCAGGTTCCATCGAGGCTCGGAACGGATTACTTGAAAAAGTTTGCCTAAATTAAATGCTCCCGACTGCGGTCTTCGAATGAAAAACAGCACCTCAGACAACTTGGAATGGTGACAGACTGTGGCAGACATGAGCATGGGAAACTTCCTTTCGGCAAATACGACTCTGGGACGTCGAAAAAGTTAGGCGTGTGTCAAAGCAAATTAATCACACAACCACTCAGGACGGATTGTACCACGAATCAGCATCGAACCCACGTGCTGGGACGGTCCTGGGATAATGTTTGACGTTGTTTGTGACGGTTCGACTTTTTTTTTAAACATCTGCCTCAGAACAACCCCCATCGAACATGGTGGGACAAATTGTAATTGCGCTCGACAGACATTGGAATGACACACTGTGCTTTTTTTTTGCTGTTCCCTTCGCTAAATGGTCAGAATCGATCCTATTTGTTCGAGCTTTTGCCAAGAGGTGATGTTTTGTGAGTGGGCATTGACAGCGTCGCCAATCGTTCACATGTTTGCTGTTATTCTCTCCTTTTTGGTAAATGTAACATAACACACAATACTAATGTAAGTTAAAGGTTCATAAAGGGTGGTGCTTATGAGTCCTTGGTATAACACTAAAGATTGCTTTAAAAAATATCTCTTGGATGTTAATAACTCAAAAATTACAGTTGGATATTTCTCAGTTTCTCAGTTTTTTTAAATTTTAATCTTATTTAATTCAAATACAAATAAAATTTGGGAAACAAAAAAAACACCAAAAAGTTCAGTAGTTATAAATGTTCCATTTTCAGTATTTTTATTTGAGTAAGACGTCTCTCTGCCGTATTGTATACTCCTATTCAGTAGATATTGCTTTTCATCAGACATCAATGAAAACATATGTATCCGCCTTGTAAAGCCTTATACTCTTGTCGCTAACTAGAAAAAAAAACTATTAAGCAGTTTAGCCATACAAACAGGGAAAAAAAGTTGATTTCGAGAGAAACGAGCTAGTAAGGGATGTTCCTTCAGAACATCTAACAGGTTGGCTGATAAGTCCCCGGTCTAACAAAGAAAAACACATTTTTTTGTCAAAATTCGTTTTTATTATTCAACATAGTTCCCTTCAAGAGCGATACAACGATTATAACGACCTTCCAATTTTTTGATACCATTTTGGTAGTACTCCTTCGGTTTTGCCTCAAAATAGGCCTCAGTTTCGGCGACCACCTCTTCATTGCAGCCAATTTTTTTCTCTGCGAGCATCTTTTTGAGGTCTGAGAACAAGAAAAAGTCGCTGGGGGCCAGATCTGGAAAATACGGTGGGTGGGGAAGCAATTCGAAGCCCAATTCATGAATTTTTGCCATCGTTCTCAATGACTTGTGGCACGGTGCGTTGTCTTGGTGGAACAACCCTTTTTTCTTCTTCGTTCTTTTTTCGTTCGTCAAGCAACCAAAAGTTGCTTGACAAAAGACGCTCTGTCTCACAAACTAATTGACATACAGACGTCAAATTTTGACACGAATCATTTGAAGGTTGGTGCTATATAAAAATAATATGCATTTAATACTAGCGGAGCCATCTATGTGTCAGACGGGGAACTTATCAGCCAACCTGTTAAAGTTGCCTAGCCGACTTAACCCGCCGATGAGGATTGCGTGCACCACGTTGCAGTATCTTCACTTAAGGTGTGTTAGATATCAAATGAAGTCGGATGGAAAACGCCTACACCAAACAAATGGACTTGTCTGCATTCGCTTCAACTTGGTGCTAGAGAGGACTATCTAAGGCACAGAGAAGAAAAATTCAGGAACTATCTTTTATGAGGTCGACACCACGACACTAGTTGAAGTTAGGCCAGGCGACTGATAGACTGTTACGGGATTTTGAAACTACTTTAGAATGTTCCTTACTCAACAAACTTCAAATAATTTTTAATAGATACATCAACCCTTCCTTTCGTTGCTATTATATTGGGGGAGGTAAAACATCTACCTGAGCCCCCTGTCTCGTCGAAGGGGCTACGAATTCGAAACATCGGAACGAGTTGAACGAACATAGGAAAAGTTTCCAGTAATACTCGCTTCGTAAAAGCATGGCTACATATTAAAAGACAACATCAAGTTGCTGATTATTACAGTAGCTCCCCGGTATACGCTATAAACGATATACCCGAATTTGCTGTACGTTAATGTTAAAACATTTGGCAGTTTATGTTTTTAGAAAAAAGTTCATGAAATTTTCACAAATTGGATATAATAAAATTAATATTCGAAACAGCTTCAAATATGTTACGAATAAAAACAACTGTTGTATGTCTTTGATCGCGCATTTATTATTCCGTTATCCTTTTGCTCTTATGACGGTCTTCGCGGTCGGAAGAAGGAGAAAGAGTCACAACTTTTCCCGAACAGCCAAGAATGAACAACCAGGGGACTTTCCTGGAACTCTCACGGTTTAGTCTGGAGAGAAAAAAAAGGATGACGCCCTACCCCGTACAGGGTTTACCTAGCCAATTCGGCATCGTCAAGTTTAAATCCGTCGTTGTAAATATTGAATTGAATCGCCTCTGGATTGTTTTGATTTGCAAGCTGTCAAATCGGTGGCTCCGTTGTGTTTGATCCATACAGCTCTACAATAATGCGTTGGTTGTGTGAAGTGTAACTATTAATGTATTACTTTCAAAATTTACCATTGGTTAGTTACCAACTATGTTGTATAAATACGCATTTTTTGCAGAGCTTTATGGATGAAACACAACGGAACCACCGATTTGACAGCTTGAAAATTAAAACAATCCAGAGGCGGCCCTGTGGTGTTCGCAACAGCGGCGCCGGTCTTCAAACGGCAGGACCGGGGTTCAAATCCCATCCGGACTATCCAACTATGTGGTATCAACAAGTCTAGTAAGCCATTTCGATGGTCGACACGGCCTTAGAGGTCGTTAAGCCAAGAAGAAAAAGAGGCGGCCCGATTCAATGTTTACAACAGATTTAAACATAACGACGCCCGAATAGAATGGACGATGCACAATTGAGAGTTTACGATTCCAGAATAAGCATTTAGGTTGCCCGATAATAGTTTGACGATGCGGAATTGGCTAGGTAAACCCTGTATCATCCATCAATTTTGCGACGATTTTAATCTTACCATACTAAACTTTTTAGAACCTACTAAAGTTACACCATAGCAGTCTTTAGCTTGTAGTTAGCCCTGGATTTGTCTCCATGCACGTCGCCATTTGCCTTTAACCGCTATACGCTATGTTTTGAGAAAATGACATTTCAATACGTTTACCGTAGTCGTTTGAATTCTACGTTGACAATTTTCAATTGTTTTGGCTTATTGAAGTTTTCAATACGGGTTATTAAACCGATAAGCATGAAAAGAGTGGGACGAAAAAGTAATTTTCACTTGGTATTAGATGATTAGATCCTATTCGTTACTTTAAATTGCAGCACAGTTCAGTTGTACAAAAATGGCATCAAATTATAAAAATGTTCGGAAGAAGTGTGCTATAACAATTGCAGAAAAGCTGGACATAATAAGGATGTTTGAAAGCGGTAAAAGTTTTGCAGCGATAGCACGGCAAATAAAACGACCACAATCAACAGTCCGGACTATCGTCAAACAAAAAGAGAATCTGCGAAATTCCGGGAATGGAGCTACAATGGCAACGCGAAAACTGAAGTGAAATCGAGCACTATCAATGCGTGTTGGAAAAAAGTATGCCCAACATATTTTACGCATGATGAGGAGCCAAACGGCACTCCTGATCAAATGCAACTTTTGGTAGAAGAATGTATATCTGCGGCTGATGTATTACCGATGGAAATAGATGCGGAAGAGATAAGGAAATTTATTTTTGTTCAAATTGAACCTTTGACGAATAATGAGCTCATTCAAATGCAAACTTTAGAAGTGCTAGACGAATATAACGAGGAGAGCGATGATGAAAATCAAGAGTTAGTTGACAAAACATTCAGCTCAAAAAGATTTTAGTTAGCTTTTGAAAACATTGAAAAGGCCTTATCAGAATTTGAAGCGATGGATAGCGACGGGAAACGGTCTAAAAATGTAAGCTCTCGAGTTAGGAAGGAGATTGAGTTATACAAAAATATATATAATGAGAAGAAAACCGTTAAAAACAACTATAAATGGATAGTTTTGTCCAAATACTGTAAGCTATGCAAATTATGCATCAGTGAACATTTTTGAAATAAATTTAACGGATTATGAATGTAATTTCAGTGTAAATTTTTATTTGAGAGTATTATTAGTCCGTTTGATTTCAGTTATATTCAAACTGACCGCAAAAAACACCTAAATGTTTTGCCACAACATTTTATGTGAACCTTTGTTTATGTTTATTTTTCAACTCTTTAACATGAAGTATAAACGATGTGTCCAAGTGAATTCGATATACGCGAAAACTCGAGATACGCTATAGCGTTCGGTCCCAAACATTAGCGTATATCGGGGAGCTGCTGTAGTGCACGTGTAGCTGTTTCACTATCACTTGAAGATGATAATTTATCTCCTTTAGAAAAATACCAAAATCACGCAAGCGAACAATACCGTCTGCTCCTAACTATTTAACGCGCATTGTGGTCAATATCATTATAATCGTCTTCTTCCAGGCATACAGATAGCTTCAGCCGCGTTCCAGCAGATAATGGATACGAATCTAGCAGAATTGCGGAGACCTATGGGCTACATGGACAACGTGGTTTTTGGGAGGGCACAACTGAAGCAGAGCACGATAAAAACCTCTAGGAGCTAAGTAACCAATTTGAGCATTCATCGCGAAACGGTTCATCGTTCAGGATAGAGGCGGCCATTGCAAATAAGGCACTGTGGTAAAGACAGTGAAAGTCACCATTGTGTATGTGCAGTGTGTAAGTGAACATTTTTTGCGTGGTTGGTGTACGGTGTGAGAAGGACAAAATTTGCGGCAGTGTAATGTGTTTGGTTAGCAATACTAAGAAATAAAATCGTTATTTGCTGAAGGTTAAGTTAATTGAAAATATAGTAGAGCATACTGTGGCATACTGGACTAACAACGCGTTACAGTGAACTAGTGAAATACGAAAGGTTCATTCTGACAGGTCAAGGCACTCTTGTGATAGAGCCCAGGATAGAGATTTTGTTTCAGTGCGACTAGAACAATTAGAGGAAGTGAAAAATGCATTCGCATATGCTCGAGCCAACCTTCTTGTCGAAGATTCGAGTGACGATGAAGTGATGTGGAAGGAACAAGGGGAATTCGTGGCTATCTATATGAAAATTAACGGTTTTTCGATTGCGCAACAACGGTTAGAGGCTCCTAATCCAGTTGCTAGTTAGTACTCATCAGACTACAGGGACGCAAACACCATTAAGGTTAGCAATACCAAAGGAAAATTGCTTCAAAATATTTTTCTTACAAAAAATCTACAAGTTTACTTTAATAGAAACCCAACAAGGACAAATCCCTCAAACGGGACTTCATCCATTCTACATTATTGCGTTAGATACCCATTGCTTGAATTGCTTGAAAGATACCCATGGTAATGACCTTTATCCGACACTTATCCACAGCAATCTTTCTCTTCCTCCTTCCTCATCTCGAACGAAATTGAAATATGATGAAGCAAATTGGGAAGAATACCAATACCAAATTTTAGAACATCTTGCTAGGATGGCATGTGTTGGGTGCGTACGTAACCGGACACTCACGCGCCCTCTCCGCGAGAAGCCTTTCGCCGGCTGATGGGCACGAGTGTCCTAAGAGATCGGTATCTCGAAACGGGATAGGGATGCGCGAGAGACGGAGTCGAAGATCAGCCAGCGAAGCGCGCATTCGGGTGGTGTGGTGACACTGCACACTTTATATTATAGAATAAAATAAGTATTATGTTGTATGTAGTTTACGTTGTGTTGTGATCGTCATCTATCCGGCCACCGAGATCATAACGAACTGTTAAAGCATGTTTACCGGACGAAAAAATTTCTTGGGCAAAATTTGCTGGTGGTTTAAACCCGTCTATGTCCTCTAAAGGTTTATGGCATAAAGTAAGCCTCCTAACGGGAAAGAAAAAATCTCCTTCTCCTATCATACTAGACAAGGAAAGTAGTATATCTGACCCAGTCCAAGTAGCCAACATATTTGCAGATATTTTCTTCAAAAATTCTTCGGATGAAATTCATACAAAATCATTCAAACATCGGAAACAGAAAAAAACAGAGGATTAAATTTGACGCAGCAGAGAACATTCCTACAACAAATTGTTCTCCATGCAGGAAACTCTTATGGGCTTTAGATAAAAGTAAAGGGACCTCAGCAGGGCCAGATTAAGTTGGATATCCCTAGCTGCAACACCTTCCTGAGTAATGAAAAGTCGTCGTTCTTAAAATCTATAACCATATCTGGATATCTGGAAAAAATCCAGATTAATGCAAAATGAGCTACATTATTCCTTTAATCAAACCTCAAAAACCTTGCCATGAAGCCGGAAGCTACCGACCAATATCACTATTGAATTGCATAAGCAAAGTTTTGGAGAGAACGATTAATAGAAGATTGATGACAGAACTCGAACAAAGGAATCTCTTGAATTCATCCCAACCCGCCTTTAGAGCTGGACGTGGTGCCACAACATATTTCGCCTTATTTGAGGAACTATTAGCCCAAACAACAAATGAAGATTTACACATAGACTGTGCCATTATCGACTAATCGAAAGCGTTTGACAGAACCCTAGACCCTAGAACAACTCAAAGCCTAGAAATTTGATGGAAGGTTAACGCCATACGTAAGCGACTTTCTGAGCAATCGGTCATTCAAAGTATTCGTTGGACCAACATTATCAAGTAAAAAGTGTCTTGAAAAAGGAGTTCCTCACGGAGCTATCATATCGCCAACTCTCTGTTTGATAAGTATCAAATCTGTATTTCAACTTATTCCCATCAACATAAAGACATTCTTATATGTAGATGATGTCTTATTAGTTTTAATGTGTGAATCTATAACCGAATGCCGAAAAAATCTACAATTAGGGATTGATGGACTGCAAAAATGGACTAAATTTACAGGATATGAGAAATCGCTGCTGCAAAATGTAAGATTTTACACATTTGCCACAAACACCATAGACACAAATCACCACCTATTACAGCAAAGATATCATACCAAATGTCAGGAAAGTCACAATACTAAGTGTCATTTTGGATGCCAAACTTTCCTTCATTGCTCATTGCAACTACACGAAACAAAACAGTAAAAATCGGGTGAATCTTTTCAAAATGTAAGTGTTGGGAATTAACGGAATTATTTGAATTATACGATCAGGAAAACGCTCTAGTTCAGCTAGGATCTAGAATTGAACTATGTAAGATAAACGCGATAGGACGGCGGTTGAACACAGTCACTTAATGAACTGTATAGCGGGCGTCTCGATCCCTATTTATAAACATAACACACAAACCACTTTGCTAACATAAGATTAGATGCCGAATGACGAAGGAGCACGAAGTAGGAAATAAAATATAGTCAGTAAGATCTCAACCACTAAACCACAAAGAGTTAGAGCATCACTATAATACGACCGTCCGAAACCCAGTGCGAAAGATAACCCCCAAAACTGTACTAGTGTAGCATTCGTTCGACACTCGTTATCAGTAGCAAAAAAATTGATAGTAGCAAAGACACAATTTTAGTATAACATCCGCTATGATAATCTGCAGTAAATCCATAACATCATAGACACAAACTGCACACTTGTTACTAAGGCTAGAATGAAACAGCTAATGAAATAGCATCAGAAGTAGCGTGATCGTATTCCCCTACACACTTAAATGAGATAGTTTTTACAGTATAATATTTTAGATTAAACATTATCAGAACACAAACTACTATAACTAGATGCACATAATTATTATACATTAAAGTGCAATATGTTCTAATCGTAAATAACTATTTAAGTAAGGAAAATTTAAGACAGTTCATCCAAATGCTCAGTAGGATATCAAACATGGAAGGACGATATTACATAATGTACGCAAAAAGTCACGTACGCATAATGCAGGAGATAGAGCAGGATAATTAATTGTAATCATGCATAACGGAGCGGATAGGCTAAATATGCCCATAAGCACAATGTAATTATTTCATATAAAAGGAAGCCCGCGCGGAGCTAGAAATCAGTTTCAATTACTAAGTTCAATCTCGCAGTACAGTCCAATTACACAGTCCAAATTGCTAAGTCCAAACGTGGAGTTTAAACTCACTGTTCGACGAAACGAAAGTGGCAAAATAAACTTGTAAGAAGTGAAATACAAAAACCCGCCTTAGTCCGAGGAACATCAGTACATATGATGACAAAGTTCCACTACACTAGGAAGGATTACATGTTATTACAAATGAACACGACGAGTATCAAACGAACAATCGAACGCGGAACACTAATTTTCAAGTACACCGAAAGAACGTGCACGTAAGACGAACATTCGTGAGATTTCTCACATTTTTGGTCCTTCAAACCGGGTTCGTGCAAGTGATTCTTTCTTTCATCATCGGTATATTAGTGTTTCTTTCTTCGCTCTGTATCAAGAACATCGGTAAATTTGGTACGATCCGCATCACAAGCACGGAGCAAGTCATCATTCGCGCCATTCCAAATTTAGTGCGTGCGAAGTCATTCGCATTACGGCAGGGGCGACGGTCGAGCTTTCGCCATAGCTTAAAAATTGCGCGTCGCATTTTATCAACTTGGTATTCTTTTCTTTTTCGCGCGCGAACGGTAGTGTGTGATAAAAATGGACAAAAAGCTCAAAGCTGCACAGCATAAAAAACTGATCGCGTTGGAAAACATTAAATAACTTGAGCGGTTTAAGCAACCCTTCACTAGTGAGGATGCAGGCCGGATTCCGGAGGCTTTGGAAGGGCTGGAGCAGCACAAGCAGGACTTTTTCGCCGCGGTGGCGAAACTGGACGAATCCGACAACAGCAGGGAAGTGATACAATCCTGTATTAACGACAGGATCAACATGGAAGAACGGTACCGTCGGATGAAATCATTCTTCAGAGAAAATCAACGGAAGCCCGCCAATCTGTTGTCCGAATCCACACTTTTGGCAAAATCAACGCACGCGTTTGGACTGCCAAACGCACCCAATCTTCGGTTGTAAAAAATCGAACTACCAACGTTCGATGGAGATTCAACAAAATGGTTGTCGTTCCGCGATCGTTTTGTCGCAATGATAGACGCTTCAGCTGAGTTACCCGCCATTGCTAAGCTTCAGTATCTTCTTCATTGAAGGGAGAAGCGGCTGTGCCCTTGGAACATGTTGCTTTAACGACGGAAAATTACTCAGTAACATGGGCTTCGCTTCTTAAGCAATACGACAATACACGCATGCTGATTCGCGAGTACTGGCGGAAGTTACATTTCGGGAATAGAAGCAGAAAGTGTTGACGGTTTAACGACGTCAGTGGACGAATGTGAATGATTTAGTGAAATTACAAGAACCGGTCGACACTTGAGACACGCCTCTCTGTAACATACTACTTATGAAGCTCGACAATGAAACCATCCTGGCTTGGGAAAAACATTCCGTACAGTGCAAACGGGATAAGTATAGTGAGCTGATCGAGTTCCTGCAGGATCGAATTCGCATACTGAAATCGAGTAAAAGCTTCGGAGGCAAGGTGGATGTTGTTCTCCAATTACCTTCGAACGGTTCTCCAATTACCTGAAGCTTCGACGAACCATGGCATACGTTCTGTGCTATCTTCGTTGTTTTAAAGATAGCAAAGTGCCGTTGGCCGCGAATGGCAGCAAACACTCAACACTTTCGGAACTCATTGCACATGTTCCTATACTCTCCAAGGATGAGCTTGATCGTGCTGAGCTACTCTTATGCCAATTAGCTCAGAGGGACTCGTTTCCGGAGGATCTTCACGAGATCAAGAATGGCAGAGAGATCCCACGACACTCATGTTTGAAATGGTTGTCACCGTTCGTCGATCATACTGGAACGTGGCGTGTTGGTCATGCACACGGCTTCGGCTTCACGCACAGATCGCAGACACTTCTAAACATTCGATCCTGTTATCTGCGAAACATCCACTGGTGGCATTGCTGGCTCAATGGTATCATCGCAATTGGTTGCATGCTGGACCGCAACTGCTGTTAGCCACATTTCGTCAGCGGTTCTGGATACTTGGAAGCCGCAATCTAGTGAAGACCGTCTTTCATCGATGCAACAAGTGTTTCAGAACAAAACCGATACTATTGAAAAAGTCTGTCGCGGATCTACCTATGTCAAGAATGTCACCAACAAGGTCGTTTTCAGTGTGTGGTATTGATTACTGCGGACCCGTGATGATCAAGACAGCAATCCGCAATTGAAGTGCAACAAAAGGCATACATCGCGGTCTTCGTATGCTTTTCTACAAGAGCGGTGCACATTGAATTGGTCAAAGATCGAACCACTTTTGCACAGCTTCCTGTGAGAGAATCGGCTGCTTAAGACTTCGTGCGATCGATCAAGCATTAGTGCAAGCACATTTGATGAAAATAAAACTCAGTTGTTTATAAAGTTTTAAGAAAAGACATTCCGCGATTTTTTTCCGTTTTACGTCTTTGTCAGAAAACACTCAACCATTCAAGATGCAAACCAACCACCAGGTTATTACGCGTCTTTGGTTCAAAGAAGGGCATCTCGGACGGCAAATCTACTGTAACGTTTCTCGCCGACACTGCAGTTATATGCAGATTTTTCTATCGAGTACGTTCAAACTGGAGGCTCACAATGCTCATAATGTATGCTAGAGCGTGACATGAATGATCCGGTTTCGGCTAAGGTATTTGGTCCCTAGAACGTTCTGTGGTGGAATGCGCATCCGAAGTTTGGTGGTATATGGCCTCACGCCCCTTGACGGTAAATAGAATCGATCCAGCGTAGATTACCGACGTTTGCTCTGTGTTTCTGGGAGGAGTCAACCCAACCTATGACGGACGCTGCGCGTTACTTGGCCCCGTCACACTGATACAACGAAATTGTAATGCGCCGAGACTATCCGTTGCAGAGATACTTCACCATTGAATCGACTTGCCGGAACTGCTCACAGGCCTCAACCTATACGCTTCGGCGATATCGCTCCGTCCTAGAATGTTAATTGACGTAGAACAACGCCGTTCCCGTTATGGATTCGTTCCTTGTTATGTGTCGTGTGTTACTAAGTAATCGCTAACAATGTAGAATCGACTGGCGATCGACGTGTGCTCCTGTGGTGTTAGTGTGTGTGTCTGCTGGTCGTTGCGATAAGCAAGTGTATCAACGCAACACAAACGCTTTCATCAGCGTTTGTGCTACAAGTTAGTGTGTGTGTGTGTGTGTGTGTGTGTGTGTGATGGTGTGTGTTTATACGGTAGGGTAAGTGTTACCCTTTTATATCCGCTCCGTTGTCTCCGGCCCCATCATGGCGGTAGAGCAGGATGCTTCCGATTCCGATCGGGAGAATGATCACTCTAAAGAAGTGAAAAGGAAGCCAGGGCGTCCCAAGGTCCCAAAAAAAATTGCTTTGACAGAAAGGCCTTCGACATAGAAGGCCACGTGTAGTAGTGTCACTTGGGCAAAGAGTGCCCAGGTGACAAAAAGTGCCCCGCTGACAAAGAGTGACCCGCTGGTAGAAACCAACAAACCGCTATCAGAACACAGAGGGCGTGCTTACCCGCCGTCGTGGGAGCATAAGCCAATAGTTTATTTTATGCCGCGAGTTAAACAACTCGATGTAAGGACGATCGCGGAATCGTTGTTCAAAAAGTACCCGGGTGTTGCCGATGTTTTTCGGATGCGCCCAAACAAGATCAGGGTTTCCGCAAAGGACCGGGCTCAAGCCAACGTCATTGCGGCTGACCCAGAATATACAGAGCACTACCGGGTTTATATTCCCGGTAGTCTGGTTGAGGTTTCCGGCGTAATCGAGGCGTATTTCGATTACCCTGAGGAGGCAGTGGTGCAATTGGGCTTTGGGGTTTTTCAAACCCCAATCTCGCCCAAGATAAAAGTGCTTGAAGCAAAAAAGCTCTTCAAGCTTGATGCTTCAAGCAAGCCAGAAAAAAATATATCCCGACCTCCTCAATCCGGGTTACGTTTGAGGGTACGGTACTCCCGCAGGCCCTTATTCTAGAAGGCCTCCGGATACCCATGAAAATTTTTGTCGTTCGGTGGACGCGTGTGCAAGTGAAGACGTCTCTAGCATTCGGACAACGCTCATCTCACACACTCCAGATCGGCGTCTTATCCCAGTGTCATCACTCACACGTTGGGACATTTAATTCGCACCGCACCGTCAACCTGCCATACCTGCTACACCGTCAGCAAGTAGTCGGGACGTAAGTTCTTTCGATGGTAAGAACCCCGATAAAAACCATGGCGACAACCAACGACGAAGATCAGCCCACGCAAACCATCCCGCTAATCGATGGTTATGATGAGGCAACCATCACCACGCCGTCGATGACGCCACTACCAAGAGAGAGAAGTTCCGTCGTCCGGCCACAGACTAGCCGCGATGTCATCAGTTCGGTCAAACTGTCGCCATTTTGGGCCAGCTCGCCAAATACCTGGTTCATACAGGCGGAGGCTCAGTTTGAGAACGCCGGAACGAAATCAGAGCGCACCAAATACGCTCATCTTCTGACTGCGATTTCTGTCGCCTGAAATACACGAAAAAGTGATCGACATCGTCCAACATCGTCCAACCAATAATCGCTACACCTTCTTGAAGGACGCTTTGCTGCTACGCCTGTCAATCAGCGAAGATACTTCATCGAAGGCAGAGATTTCTTTATCCTAACAGATCATAAGCCTCTCACTACAGCTATTCACTCTAAAGCAGATAAAACTCCCAGGCGATACAGACATTTGGATTTTATTTCACAATTCACCTCCGATATTCGCTATATTAAAGGGGAAAGTAACGTTGTAGCGGATACATTATCACGGATTGGGGAAAATTGTGAAATTGGCAGACTAGATTACAATTCCCTAGCTGTAAGCCAAAAGACTGACTCGGAATTAGAAAAGCTTTTAAAAAATCAAGCTCCAACATCAAAATACAAAATCGATAAATTAAACATAGAGAGATATATTTTGAGATGTCAACCGGAATTAATCGCCCTTACATTCCAGAGCATTTTAGATTTTCACTGTTCAGGGAACAACATAACATATCTCATCCCGGAATCCGAGCGACTAGAAAGCTTATATGTTCTAAATATTTTTGGCCCAATATGAACAAAAATGTTAATGAATGGAGCAAAGCTTGTGATAGTTGTCAGAAAGCTAAAATCAATTGGCATACGCACACACCTTTGTCTCGTTTTGACCTCCCATCAGGTAGATTCGATCACATACATATCGATATAGTTGGGCCGCTTCCACTTTCCGATAATATGGCGTACATATTAACCATAATTGATAGGTATACTAGATGGCCGGAAGCGTTTCCCATGTCAGATATAACAGCTGAGACAGTAGCTAAAACGTTAGTACAACATTACATATCCCGATTTGGATGTCCCGTAAACATTACTACAGATAGAGGTAGGCAGTTTCAGTCCAAACTATTCGCGGAATTAGCTAAGTTGCTGGGTAGTATTCATATATCTACTACGGCGTATCATCCACAGGCAAATGGATTAGTAGAACGTTTTCACAGACAATTAAAAGGTTCATTGATGGCAAATGACACCTCTGAACGCTGGACTGAGAAGTTAACCTTAGTACTATTAGGAATACGAATATCGTACAAAGAAGATCTTAAATGTACTCCTGCCGAGTTAGTTTACGGACAGAATTTACGGCTACCAGCAGATTTATTAGCTCCATCGTTAGCACCTATGCCTGAAACACATGATTATGTAACGCGTTTGATAAATGTTTTTAGCAAAATATTTCCCACATCACCATGGCAATCGAACACCAAAGTATACATAGATATACTTGGAGACCTGTAAAAAAGTATATGTTAGAGTTGATAGAGTTAGAGCTGGCCTCGAACCACCTTACGAAGGGCCGTATGAGGTAATAAGAAAATTAAGGAAATATTTTGTAATAGAGAAAAACGGAAGGCATGAGTTCATCTCCGTCGATAGGTTGAAGCCCGGGCATCACATAGATAACATATCAAAAAGGGTTCATTTTACGCTCCGCTAATTAGAGGGGGAGTAGTGTAGCATCCACGCGGCAATCCAGGAGAAGAAACAGCCGACAACAGCCAGAGTTGAAACAACTCTGGGGCTAGGAAACAGGTATAAATAGCGGAAAATAGTGAGGCGACAGGCAGAAAGTTTTGGCAAACCATAGGATCAACAACGGCAACAATTAAAGAAGTTCAACTCCACTTCACGCTCTTGAGGCCCAAACAAGGCGCTCCCACCAAGCAAGGACATTTAAAAAAAAACCCACTCCTTGGTGTGACAAGGATTGCCAAGCGGCTTTTAACAAGAAGCGGGAGGCGTTTAAAGCATTCCGGGACTCGGGCTCAAGGTCTTTATATGAAAAATATAAAGGACTGGAGAGATCGTGTAAAAACCTGTTGAAGGCGAAGAAAAAGGACTACTGGCGTAGATACGTCAATAACCTAGACCCTTCCGCTTCACTTAATTCGCTTTGGAGGATGGCTAGAAGGATGCGAAACAGCAACAACATCAATGAAAGCGAAAGCTTTTCTGGCGAGTGGCTAAATGAATTTGCCCCGATTTCGTTCCTGCGCAGAACTTTCATCAAAATGCGCCTGGCAGTGACCTTATCATAGACTCATCCGTTCACTATGGTTGAGCTATCGCTTGCTCTCCTTTCAAGCAAAAATTCTTCCCCAGGCCTGGATCAGATCAACAGCAAACTGCTGCAAAATCTTCCCGACACGGGCAAGAAACGTCTGTTAAGAATCTTCAACGATATGTTGGAGTTCAACAGCGTCCCGCAAGAATGGAGGGAAGTGAAAGTTGTCACTATTTTGAAGCCTGGCAAACCGCCATCAAGACAAGATTCATATCGGCCGATATCATTACTTTCGTGTCTGAGGAAACTCCTTGAAAGGATAATTCTTTTACGGTTAGAAGAATGGTTGGAAACCAACAACCATCTCTCAAGTACTCAGTTTGGTTTTCGTAAAGCCAGGGGTACTAATGACTGTTTAGCGCTTTTGGTCACTGAAATAGAGCTTGACCGTGCACGCAAGCAGAACATGGGGTCTATCGTCCTGGATATATAGGGGACATTTGACTCAGTTTCTCTATACAAGCTGAGTCAAAAGTTAGAAAATGCGGGCCTTGGACCAAAGTTGAATAACTTGTTATTCAAACTTTTGTCGGAAAAATCTATGAATTTCAACAATGGTCACGTTCAGTTAAAACGGACCAGTTTCCATGGACTAGCACAAGGGTCCTGCTTGAGCCCACTGTTATATAACTTTTATGTTAGTGAGATAGACTCTTGTCTAGCGCCAAACTGCAGTCTTAGACAATTGGCAGACGACGGCGTTATATCTGTTGCAAGCAGAGACGCCGACGAAATACAACTGGCTTTACAAACCACTCTGGATAATCTTTCCGAGTGGTCTGAAAACCTTGGTATCAAGTTCTCTGCAACGAAAACTGAGATGGTAGTCTTTTCTCCTTTTAGCGATACGGGAAAAAACAGGGAGAAAAGGCTATATGACCCGAAAATTGATGTCTTTCTGTATGGTGAAAAGATATCAATTACCGACAATTTTCGATACCTTGGTGTATGGTTTAATTCAAGGCTGGAGTACTGGATTACTCACTTCACCCGTCTGGTGCAAAAATGCAGTAAGAGAATCAACTTTCTAAGGACAGTCACAGGATTCTGGTGGGGCGCACATCCATCAGACGTCCTGAGACTGTATAAGACAACGGTACTATCCGTATTGGAATATGGAAGCATATGCTTTCATTGGGCATCCAATACGTTGATACTCAAGCTTGAAAGGCTACAGTACCGCTGTCTTAGACTCGCACTAGGGAGTATGAAGTCCACACACATGTCCCTAGAAGTGATGACCGGAGTCATGCCGCTCAAACTACGTTTTGAAATGCTGTTGCTTCGCCTTCTAGTCCGTTGTTCAGTATCAAATTCCTTGATAATAGAAAATTTTGAAGCGCTTCTAGAGACAGGTTCTAAGAGCAAAATCCTCAAGATTTATGAAGATTTTGTTGCCCTACAAGTGCATCCTAGCCCTACACAGGCATTAAATCCTGCTGCCCTTCCTGAGAACTACAGTTCCATTTTAATAACAGATTCCTCATTGTACGAGGAAATTAAGACCATACCTAATGATCTTCGCCCGAGGGTAGTTCTGGGTATTTTCATGAATAAGTATGGTCATTTAGACCAAATAAGCCAGTACTACACTGATGGATCATCCTCTGAGGAGGGCACTGGCTTCGGTGTTTTTAGCGAGTCCACCGAAGCATTTTTCAAATTGAGGCAGCCATGTAGTGTTTACACCGCAGAGCTAGCCGCAATATTTTACGCACTATCGATGATAGCAGCGAGACCTTCGGACCAGTACTTCATCTTCACTGATAGCCTTAGTCCTATTGAAGCACTGAGATCTCCGAAGGCTGAGTCAGGATTTCCTCACCATAACAATCATTGAACTGCTTGGCTCAATGTTCGATAAGGCGTATAGAATCTCGCTAATTTGGGTCCCTTCCCATTGTGGAATTCCCGGCAATGAGAAGGCAGACTCACTGGCCAAAACAGGCGTCCAAGAAGGCGCTTTTTACGACCGACCAATCTCGGCCCAGGAGTTCCTTCGTTTCCCTCAGCAACTTTTCCTGTCTCGCTGTCAGAGCATGTGAGAGGCGGATGAACTCGGGCGTTTCCTTTACTCGATCTCTCCGCAAGTGTCCCTGCGGCCTTGGTTCGATGGGCTCTCTGTGGACCGGGCGTTCATACGGATGATGTCTCTACTGATGTCGAATCATTTTGCGTTGAACGCTCATCTACAGCGTATAACTCTGGCTCAAACAAAAGTGTGTGACTGCGGTGACGTATTCCACGATGTGGATCACCTTCTGTGGTCCTGCGTGGAATTTGAAACCGCAAGACCCTCCTTGTTGAGCGCAGTCGAAAATATCGGCAGACGAACGGGTACAGAAATCAGAGAAGTGTTGGCTACCAGGGACCTCCTCTACATGAGGATCATTTACCGATTCGCCAGAGAAAACGGTCTTGTCCTATGATTCCACATCCCAAGTATCCTTCCAATCCTTATTCGTATTCCCCAATTCCTTTTTTGTTAAATGTTGTGTTGTCTATGTCTTAAGTGTATTTCTTGTAGTGCCACGGGTGATCCGATGACTGGGCAACAGCACTCGAGAGTGGTTCCAACACTGCCGTAAAAGGGAAGCAGGCGTTGTTCAAAGTACAGTGTTCTCCACTCCAATCCAGTTTTGACACATTGAGTTTGACAGTGGTGGCGTCGGGTTCGGGGTGTTTGGCGGGTTCAGTCTCGGGAGTAATGAAGCCGCTTTCGCTGCTGCGGGATAGAGCTTGTCAATCATCCTTTGATTGGACGTTGACTAGAGTGAGCTTGGAATGTCATTGCTGGACTGCACTGGAAAACACTGTACGAAGACAAATAAAAGTTCGTGCTGTCTAAACAATACTTTTTTTGTTGCAGTCGAGACCAATCCACAAAGGACAACAATAGAACTGCCACAACACCACAATAGCCGGAATTCGAATGCAACCAACCCTCATCAATACAATAGCCACAGCAATAGTACCGGACCATCAGAACGCACATCATCCACCTATGCATCATCATCATCATCACCATCACAACAACCATAACCGAGTATGCCCGGGATAAGGCAAAGAATAAGGAGGAAATGCCTTATAAATCAGTAAAAATCTAATCAACACAAGCGGTGTTGACAATACGGCACTGGACCGTAATAAACCGTCAATTATAAATAAAAAATAAATAAATAAACTTCAATGGCCCTCTAAAGTAATGAAAATTGATATACGATTTATAGAACATCTGAGAACATCTGTCCAAGATTGATAAGAAAATGTGCTAGTTGAAGGTCAATCAATATCTTAAAATAAGAAACTGTAAAATTATCAGTAAATATATACAAAAAGCATACACTCACCGAATTATTTGTGTTGAAGCTTAATTGAAACGTTGAAATAGTACAAAGATTGTGAATCACAAGCAGCATTCTAGCAGCTTTTAACACGACCCACACACTAAGCCTAGCTTAATAATTGTTGCAATCGCTAGCAGGGCACTAAAATCACACCGTGAATTGTTAAATAAAGTTTTGCTACACCCCAAGTCCTATTGCACCTAGCCACACATTACAGCAGCAATATTGCTTGGCTCATGGTACTTGCTACCCACCGAATCCACTGCGTAATTAGACGACTGCGCTCTGTATTCAATATATCGTAACGCTCCTCGCAATCCTGTGAAATCCTATTAAACGGCTAATAAACCCCTCTATTTGCGCGTTACCCTCACCATCGGCCCCATTCGCTCGCTCACCGCCCCCAAAGGAAGTGTTGTGATAAATCGACACAAATTAATAAACGGTTCGTGCCTGCGCCTAGTGCGCTAATTTTGAGAACCGTTGCTCGGGTTGCCAGGTATCTGTTGATCAGCAAATGAGAAGCAGAAAAAAACACTCTCGAACGCATCCACATAGATGAGAGGCGGTCACTTGGGACAGCCTCCAACACGCTCGAAGGGAGGCACAGTCTAAGTGTGGGTTTCAATCGAAGCTTTCAATTTAATTATAATACAACGAAAGCGTCCGAAAACTGAAACTTTTTTCTTTCCATACCTCGCACCATCACTTCCTGGGCTGAGCTGCATACAAGTGCACACCCAATTCACCCGTCGCCCGTGATGAACCTAGCAAATGATTAGATTAGAGGGCTCCGGGTGCCGGTCGCTTCGCTCACCATCGAAAAAGCGGTTAGCTTCGACACTTTATGCTAACAGCTCGTGGCGATGATGATGATGGTGATGATGAGCATAAAGACGGCGAAGATGATATTATCGGAGTGTGGGGCGTTAGCTGCCCTGTTTGCTCGCAATATTCAATTATTACTGCCGATCACGCAATCTATGTTTTGCCCGTTCGCCCTGGATTTTGGGGACGTGGCAGGCTTCTGTGTAGGTAAGTATTCCACCACTTCTATCTCTCACCGGCACCGTAGACGCTGCTCCAAATTGACGCCTTGACCACTTTCATGTTTTGCTATAAGTTGAAAATAACCGTAATATATTATACATTGCGACCATTTTTGGGGCCGTGTTATGGGGATAGATAGATAGAAATGATATAGGAAACACGCCAATATGGAAGGAACCAAAGTGAGTGAAACAACGTTTTATATTGATGTAAGTGCAGTAGGGTTAGTATTTGTGAATAAAAACTTGTTCCTTCTTTTTTTCAATAAAATCTTAGAAGGTTAGCACTGAAATTTCATTAGTGTTATCGTAAGTGCTAGCAAACGTGTACTAGCGCTGTCGCAGCGATAGCAACGTCAGTATTAATGCTGTTCGAGTTCGCCTTTCGCTCGCCAGTGCGCACAAACTAACGAAGCAGAAGCTGCTGCTGTGCCAATGCGTCAGCGTTATAAAGGAGGTGCAACCAGATCCACAGAAGCAGCGAAACTTCCGCTGCTTGGAGCTGGGTCACATGGTCTGGGATTGCCGATCACATAATGACCGATAAGCGGTATGCATCCAGTCCGGTCAAGCCGAACACCCTGCCGCTGTACAGTCTGTGAGGGCCCCATCGGTTCGGGCATAGGCGCTTGTGATCAGTTGCGGCTACAGTGTCCGATGTAGTGCGTATCTTGCAGGTAAACCTCGGCGTTGGAAGGACCACGCAAGACATCGGAGGCTAGACTACCGGACCAGAAGTATGCTGCTTGGTCTGCCTTCCTTAGGAGAGCGTATCTCCCAAGCCTGTCTGTCCTTCATCGCGGGAATACTGGACGGTCGGTCGAGTATACTCCCCGACGCTCCTTTCTGCAATCAATCTCTACGTCCCAGCCAGTTCAGTTCGTGCCCGAGCGATGCTAGCTGTCGCAGAACGTCGAACGTCATTCGGCAGTTCTGACATGTACATGTCAGAACAGCATGTAAACATGTAAAAATTTTAAAAGCCATCGAGAGTGCTTTGAATTCTACAAGCTATCGAGAGTGCTTTTGAGTTGCCTGTCGTCTGCTTGCAGACACGAAAATACATCCGTAGTCTCTAGAAGGTCAACACAGGCTCTCCATTCTCGACTCTTACTCAAGACTTCCACGACGTACAGACTGGTAAACTTGTCTCTCGAATATCTGAGCTCGGATAAAATCAACCCTGTGGGACGATGAGAGTCAAGGCTAAATTGAGAAGGGTATAGGCACCACTGGTAACCAGGGTGTCTGAAAGTCGGAGGGAGGTAACTCGACAGTAAACAAAACTGCCACGAGGGCGCAGGATCAGTCACCCAGTCCCATCACACATTCCATCCCATCCCATCATTATTCAGGGCTATAGATGATAGGCTATGCACCCTGCGCTTGCGAGGCAAGTTTTTCAACATAAGCCTGATAAACTTTCACGCCCCTACCGAAGACAAAGACGAAGAGGAGAAGGACCTTTTCTACGGCCGCCTCACCAAAATCATGGATAGTTCATTTAACAGGAGTCCTGCAATGAAGCTAGCACGGACATGGAAATGTCATGAATTGTGCAAAAAAGTGCTAAGTGAATAGTTGCTGAATTTTCGACAACCGTCGTTGCTAACGCACTTCACAGCCTCTTCGGCTGATCACGTCTCTTTATCATCATACGATCGCATCGCGCTATGGTCAGAACGCACATAAACATCGTGTAACGTGACATTAAGGAGAAAGCAGCACGTTACAACGTGGACAGCGTTCTATCGCTTACGTGGAATCCGCATTCCGGACCAAAGTAGGCATCTTTGTCACTCACGCGATTTTTCATTGAGAACGTCTTGCGAAGCGGGAAGAACCAGCCCAGCTGAAAACCAACAGGTGCCATACCCGACAACGCCGAAGTAACACGTGATCTTTTTCATGCGAGGATAAGGCGAAGAAGTATTGTTACCTGACGAATTACGAACCACCTGGAGCAGCCAAGGCAATAGTTTATGTAACAAACAACGTGGAGCAGCCATCGCGAATTGCGGCAAACAACGAGGATCGACCATCGCAAGTTTGCTGTGCGACATACTGTTGTAGCGTTAAGTTAAGCAATTACTGTAAGTAAATTCGTTAAGTACGAAACACTCATTAGTTAGGGAGTTCCCAAGCGGGGAACTCACGTAGTCTATATAAGTGTGCACGTGGTGGGGAACGGCCTTTTTTCCTGTTCTGGCGTGGTACTCCAAGTGTAGAGATAATCCATAATAAAACGTGTTCCACAGTCGTTTGTGAACATGGCTGAGTAGGACATAGTGAAAGTATTAAAACTGTTGGTTTAAAAAATCCACAAAAATATTATTTTAACTAGTTTTAATATAGTTTTAGTAAGAAAATAAACTTTCTACGTGAATCATGTTTAGTTAATTTTTTCTTCGTAAAATTAGTCTATATACATAATGAAAATATGGCTCAGTATAGAATTATTGAAATTGCAATATGAACATACTTGTTTAAAAGAGAAATGAGGAAAGTTATTTGAAATTATTGTTTAGTGCCGCCAGAGCTAGCTGACGTATAAGATTCATTTATAAACAATTTTCACTAACATTTTTAATCATATAAACGAGTATGTTCATATTGAAATTTAAATAATACTATACTGAGCCATATTTTCATTTTAAACGACTAATATTACGAAAAAAATAACTAAACATGATTCAAGTAGAACGTTTATTTTCTTACTAAAACTATATTCAAACTAATTAAAATAAGATGTTTTGGATTTTAGAAACCAATAATATGTTTTAATATTTTCAATATGTCCTACTCAGCCATGTTCACAAACGACTGTGGAGCTTGCATGTGAGTGCGTTGCGTGCAATTTGTAGGCCTATATTACTCTTTAGCCGAAAAGTTAGCTCAAAGGCGAACCTTTAAGTATCGTACAATCGTGGCCGGTTAGTGACAAAGTTTACCAGGTCGCTTGGTCAGCGTTAATAAAAAGATACGAGAATAAATACATCATAAAGAAGAAGTACGCTAAGGAACTAATGTTGTTTCCGAAAATAAAAGTTCCGTCGCCGGAAGGAATATGTGCGTTAATTAACTGTCACGAGACGCATGTCAAGATGCTGGAGCAATTCGACAATACGCAAAACGATTGGGAAAAGCACGTGGTGGATAATCCCAAATCAGATCATCCAGAATTGTTGCCATTTCTGCGGAATGCAAATCCTCTGTTAGAAGCTGTGTCGGGCAACAAGAACATTAAAGAAACCTTCCAGAAGAAGCAAGCTATGAATGTCGTAGTGAACGTGAGTAGTAACGCTCCAATTTGCCTAGCGTGAAACGGTACTCAATCGTTGTTTTTACGTAGCGTGTTCAAGGGAAGAAGTGTGGAAGAGCGTTTCCGTTTCGTGAAAGCTCCAATGTTATGCTTGAACTGAATCATACTATGCTCGCGTCAAAAATCACTGCGCAGTTGGATATGCGATAGATGGCAACAAAGCTACAAAAAGAAAAAAAAATTGTCTGTTTTAGACTGCCGGACCGAGATACTCAATCGCCAACACTAAATTTCTCTCCAGCATCCAATCACTCATCGAGTCACTCACCATATCGCTACGCAGAACCCAACACTCCTGCAACACTCAGATTTACCTCCGTTAGTCACACACCATATTCATCACATCACCGCACAGAACCCACCTACACACAAGATCACACCTGCATAATTGCGACACGCAAAATTACAACACAAGATCATACAAATACCACCTCATCGCACATTTGCCACATAATATTATCGTTAATGTGTCACATCGCCGATTTTTGATCGACACTGGGGCAAAAATATATGTTTTTTCGCCAAATGCAAAAGAAATGATAACTCCTTCACCATCACGTAATCTTGTCGCTGCTAACGGTACGAGCGACATACGGTCAGAAAACACTAAACGTGGACTCCAATTGTCGTTGATTGCAGCTGACGTTAGCACACCAATAATCGGCGCAAATTTCCTTCAACACTATGATTTGCTGGTTGATTCGAAGAGGGAGAGACTAATATATAACACACGGAAGCTGCATATTCGAAGCAAAAAATGGCAAAAGCAGAGCATTTGCCAACCATTAAAAAGCAGCTGGGGTAGCCCGTACTGCATATAGTTAAAAAAAAACCCAAACGGCAAATGGAGAGCTTGAGGCGACTATACAAGCTTAAACGCTGTTACGGTATCAGACCGATACCCTATACCATACATACAAGACGCGTATTGACCTGCAGCGCGCTTATCACCAAATACCCGTAGCAAAGCAGGATATCAGAAAAACTGCTACCACGACACCTTTTGGCTTGTATGAGTTTAACTGTATGTACTTCGGTTTGAGAAACGCAGGTAAAATTTTGCAGCGTTATTTACACGCAATATTCGGAGAGCTTTCATTTGTCTATGTAAGTCATAGATGACTTATATATAGCGTCATCTAGAGTGGAAGTGTACAAACAGCATCCAGAAACGTTGCTCGAACGGCTACGAGAAAACGGATTAGCAATCAATGCCGAAAAATGCAAAATACCAAACAAACCATCCGTGATTTTGCTCGGTCACGTACTAACACCGCAAAGGATCAAACTCAACCCAGCAAAGGTTCAAGCCATCATAGATTTCCTGAGATCGAAAATTGCCAAACAACTGAAAACTTTGTTGGGAACTATAAATTTCTATCGCTTATATAAACAATGATCCCCGGTAACGTGCGTAATGACAACACTCTTCTTGTTTGGGTCCAACAGAAAAACGAGGCGTTCGAAAACATTTGAAAGGGGATTAGTTGGCGCTACGTTGCTCGCACACCCGTCACCATTCGCCAAACTTTGCCTGTATGCCGACGCGTCGAATGTAGCCGTTGGTGGAGCACTTCATCAAACAACGAACGAGGGCCTTCAGCCTCTGGCGTTTTTCTCAAAGAAACTGTGTCCTAGTATGCTGAAAGCAAGCACATACGACCGAGAACTATACGCTGTATATGAGTCCGTTAAATATTTCCGTGACTTCCTCGAGGGCCGAACTTTCAGCATTTACACCGATCACAAGCCTTTAGTCACGGCATTTAAACAACGACCAGAACGAGCAAGCCCCACACAACTACGCTGACTTGCTTTCATCAGTGAATATTCGACAGATATTCGTCACATCCCGGGGAACAACAACAACGTTGTAGATATGCTCAGCCGAATAGAAATCATAGCTTCCGATCACATCGATAACGATAAAATGGCAGATCTGCAAAGGATGGATACGAATATACAAGCCTTTGTGCACAAACCGCCTGCTGCCAGCGCAATAGTTTTGAAGGAGTGGGAACTACCATTGAAAAAGGGCACTCCAAACAATCCCTTTAGGCACCTATCCCTGTGGACACCTTTAGTTCCCACAGCACTTCGTCAACGAATAATTGCAAAGATGTGCTGTTTGGAATGTCCAAACACTAAAGTAACGAGGAACAACCTCGTCAAAGTAGAAGGCAATTCGAAAATGAACTCTTAAACAAACTCTCACAAACACTAGGTATTAACCATTTAAAAAGTACTCCTTATCATCCACAGGCTAACGGTCACATTGAGCGCGTACACCGGCAACTAAAAGCAGCACTAATGTGTCACGATCGAACCAGGTGGACAGAGATACTACCATTCGTGTTGTTAGAGATGCGATCAACGCTGAAGGATTTAGGAGCAACCGTTGCCGAACTAACCTACGGTACTAGTTTACAACTACCAGGAGAGTGTTTTTATCATAGTAGGCAGACTACGAACGCAACGCCCGAGTGTGTAAACAGCCTGAGATTGATCATGCGTAAGTTACAACCCATATAAACGTCGGATCACAATACAAAGAAAGAACCTTACGTACATTGTGGAATATCGGTGTGTACACATGTTTTTTGCGAGTAGATAGTGTCAGGCCATCGTTAACACCACCGTACGAACGATAGCCAAAAAAAAACAAACACTTGAAGGAAAAGGGTAAAAAAGCATCAATTTCTATAGATCGTTTAAAGCCTATATATGTGAGCGTGACAAATGAAACGAGCACACCAGATAGCGATATCGTCCGAAGGATACAGTAACCGACAGAAAAGCGATGCACCAAACGCGTTACGGTAGGAATATTTTGCATCCACAAAAAAATTTACGAAAAGGGGAAGTAGCGGGCGTCTCGATCGAAGTGTATAAACAGACGCTTTGCTAGCTTAGGGCTAAATGCCGAATGACGAATAGATCACGAAGAATGAAACAAAGGTTAGTTAGTAAGACCTCAAACACGAAACCAATCATCATAATAGGTCCGAAAGCCTAGTGCGAAAGATAACCCCCAAACTTTCGTATCATGTGTGTTTCATTAGTTCAAAATACAATCGATAAACAGTAATCAAAATGAGGAGCAATTAATGGTTTAAAATGCTCGATTCATGCCTACTGTTACGATGCAGTATGGTGGCCGAATAAAAACGTACAAGAAACACATTTGGGGTGGTGTACGCGACAGCGGCGCCGGCCTTCAAACGGTCTTCAAACGGCGGAACCGGGCAGTCCAGGCACAACCACAAGCACTGCGAATCCGTTTTAGTGAGTTCCTTGTACACTGCACTAGAAACACTCAGGCAAGAAATATGGTATCGGCGCTTGCAGACACCATCAAAGGTGTATGCCGGGTCACCTGGGGTCACTGATCTTGAGCACTTTACACAGTTATTATGCATATTTGAGATTGATAGAGAAAAGCCGTAAACAACCACTATCATTTGCGTAAGCGATGAAGTTTAAGTATCCAGAAGTGTACTTAAAAGTTGTGAGTGTTATTTTAAATCGTGAATTACGAGATATTTTGGCACAGCGATTGCAATAATTGAATTAATAATTCGGAGGGAAGAACGTCTGCTCTTGATGACGATACAGTGACAAGTGACAACCTGTTATTCTATTATACATGCTTGCATTCAAAGTTCTAATAAGATGTATGCAGCTTTAATGCAGTTTGCTCATGCAATTAAATCGGATTGAAAGGCAGTATGGTGCAATATGCTACAAAATGTTATCTTATTTTAAGGATTCTAAGGGACATCAATCGCTAAAGATAGCGAGGCACTCGTTAGGCATCACACCTGGATAACTCACTAGGCTACAAAGACTGAGGGAAACGCAATACAAAACTGCTTGAGATTGTGGCTGGTTCATTCCTTTGGTTGATATGCTAAATATTCTACAGTGGATGCCCGTAAGAAAAAGAGGTACTAGACTATGATCTTTATGGATATATTATTGAAAAAAAGCTCGTCTTCACACGGAGAGCAAGCCCACTAAGAGTGCCAAATTATATTACGGCAGGGGCTAGAAATTTGTTGTTCCACAAAGCATCTCAGTGGTGCACTTGTGTGCCGCAAGAATGTTTCAGCGTGAGCTCAACTTCTGAGTTTAAAAACCTGAGTTCGGCGTGCATTAGAACCAATAGTTTTTCTTAAAACTTAGTCAGCAATCAACTTCAATCAACATCAAGTTAATCATGTGCTGGCTTTGACGGGATCTTATGCATATGCATAAACCTCCAATATTTTCTTCGCCATGTGGACAGCTATTCTGTTGTGTGAACTCAAATTGCGGATTGAAAAATCCACTAGGCCCATGACGCTTTAAGTGAAGTCGACTAAATCCTCATCAATTTCTGATGCTTTTGACAGTCTTACGTGAGAATCAGATGACTGAGACCCGAACAAAAATGTTAGTACAAGAGAGTTGGATAAGAGAGACCCAAAAGGGTGAAATTAAAGCGTAAATACGACATTCAGGTAAATCTACATATAAAGATTTTAAACTGAAATAAATGTCCAATAGTCATTACAATTTCAAGTTTCTTCCCTCAAGACCAAACGCTGATAGTGCGAACAAAACTTCAATTGCATTTCTTTGATGAAAAAATCGTACAGGATAAATGCAATATATATTACCCGATTACGTCTAGTATGATCGCCAAAAAAATCTTCGTGAATCTTCTTGGAAAAGCCAAATAAAATAATAACAAATAGTAATGAAAACGATAAAAATAAAAACCTCAATTAGAAAGACAGTCTTCGGCAATAGACAAAGACTATTGATCTCTGCGCTCTATTAGGCCTTCAGCCATTATTCCTAAGCACTGGAATTTCTTTACTTCACAACGTTCGTCCCATTTATACAATGACATTTTAAATTTCTACCAACAAAAATGCTGAACATTTTTCCATCAAGAAATCCCAATCCCAAATCTACCGCCGTCAACAATCACAGAAAAGAAGTGCTGATTTGATGTCTACGTCCCGTCCATTATGATTCTCTCTTGTGTTAGTTTTCTGCGTCCTCTGGCGGCCACCGCTAATAGAAATGTAACCGTTACCGATTACCGCATGCCGTTTGATAAATCACAGCTGGTGATGATAAATGAGTCCCCTCGCTTCGTAGCCAACCAGACACACCTATTCGATTAAAGCTTCCCAAACGGTTGCTCATCTCGCACTCTATACGTACCACAACGGTTATGATCTGGTTGCTCGCCCGGCTACACCTTCTTCTCGAAGCGACGAAATAAACGACAGCTCAAGAAAAGCAACATAAACAAGACCAAAAAAAACAAACATTAACGACTCGATCTCGCCAACCGTCGGTAAAGAAGTCACGCTCAATTAGCATATCGCGGCGAAATCGGGAACCTTCTTAGCATGGGCGATTAAGACGATCGGTGGTTTAATCTGACCACGCTGTAGCAATTTATAGTAGCCGCGATTGTGCGTCGTTAGTTCGCGGGTTCCGCTCCTACGGTCTAATCTGCCTAGTGCGCCAAAGGAAGTAATCTATTTTTTAACGACCCACCCAACAAAGCGCGATCGATAAATCAATCCTTTTCTTCGCGCGCTAAAAAATGTAAAGATTTTTTTTTTCAATGAAGGAAATTTGATGGTCGAGTGGTTAGAAGATTTGATATTTCGATGGGACTTAAAGGGCAACATTAAAGATAGCATCCGATGCCGCCAGCGCGAGCGATGCAAGCAGATGTTCAACTCAAACACCTTTACGGCTCGTGCGGTTCTGTTTGAAATTGCGGCCATATTTTTATTGCCCTCCTTGGAATGTCAATATTTTGACGATTGGCGATTAGGCGCGACGGTGTGCGTCAGTATGTAGGGGTTAATGATGCAGTTTTTGTCGGCGAAATAAAGCTGGTAAAGAATACAGAAGGTATACATACCAAACTGGGGTGACTCGTGCTTATGCAAATCCTTCACCGGGTATATCCCATCCCGGTCGGAGCAACCGCGTACAAAACATCATAACATCGTTTTACCGTTTATGACCGTTAAAGCTGCTTAAAAGCTGAGCTGCTTCGTTCCGTGCAATGCCGAGCCGGTCAAGACTCTCATACATAAACATTTGCTTTCGATGAATGGCTGAAATGCAGAGCACAGCTCGATTCGCGAGTGTTGGCCCGCAATAAACAACAAACGCTACCGAAATTGTTGTCGCTACTGTGACTGGTCGGCTGGAGGACGAAACAAACTGCTTTTGGCGATGGACTGTAATCGGATTAAATTTCATAATTCATTAATTGAAGGTGCAGCTTGCGGACATGGCTACGGTTGGTCTAATTTACTGTGAGCATCTTACATACCGCTATCGGCAAATTTAAAGACGTCAATCGCACACGTCTCTCAGCCACAGCAGCTAGATCAATCTGCAAATAGAGAACGAAAACACAAATCGCCGTTAGAAAGAGTTTTATGTAGTTGGTTGGATATTTAGTTTAAAGCAACTTTGAGTTCTTTGAATTCACTCGGCTATGGCTAAGGACCACTAAGGACGAGGTGCAATGTGAGAATTTCGAGAATGATGATGCTTGTCCATCAGTAATGTACAATTGTTGTTTCTTACATCTAGAAATAATTTTACTCGCTTAAAATAGCCTTCAACCAAGTATGCACGGGGTAAAGCAAAGAAAAGGTAGTAAATGCCTTATTATTATGTTTATTTAATTTAGTCAGTTAAAGTGGTGTTGACACTACGGCATTGTACCGTCATAATTAATTATAGATAATTATAAATAAAAATCAAATAAACCAGTTCTTCATCTTCTAGGCTTAACGACCTTCTAGCTCACGCCGGCCATTCGATATGGCTTGCTAGACTTGCTGGAACCACGTAATTGGAATGTCAGTGCTCACTAGGGGGGAACTTTCCTGATGGAATTTAAATCTCAATCTTGCCGTGTGTTGCCGCCTTACCACCGAGCTTCGCGTTTAAAATAATATTCACAGTATGGCCAGGACATAACCGAGCAGTCGTATATTATTTTGTTGTCTTTAAAAACAATTAATAAACAGGGAGGTTAAACTGTCTTAATTGTAGAGAAAACTTCCCACAATACGTTGCATAACGACATAAGAAATGGAACGCAGTAAAACATTCATAGTTAATTATTAAGATCACTTATGTCGGAAGACGCAGATAGTTGCAAAGTTGCAGATAAATAAAGCACTGAAATCTGTACTTCACTCAAGATTCAGCATTGTAAACACACTATTTAATTTATACAGAACAATTGTGAGCTTTCCCGTTTAAAAAACCTTGTACCTTACGATCGATTGCATTAAACAGCATCCCATTCTTTGGCTACTGTATCCACAGTATTTATACATTACACTAAAATTTATACGTTTATATGGAATAAGGGTTCCAAAAATTAACTTTTTTGGCTTTTTAAGCTTACGATAGGATTCTTTGTTGACGAATCTTACCCATACCATTATAAACTCCTATAAAACAGATTCGCGAGCCACGAGAAAGGGTTGCGAATCTGTTTTATAAGACCTGTTTGTAACGGTAAGGGTGAGATTCGTCATAAGAGAATCGTTTCGTGTACGGGAGCCTAGCGACTGATGAAAATCAATTAGCAGATTTGCTTAGCAAGAAAAACGGAAATCAGTGATCATTCCAGTGGTGCAATAGTTCTATCATTAGAATTCAACGATACTATCATATTCATTGGATAAGTTTGATGATGCTTAATATTCGTTGCTTCGTTTTGCTGAACGTTCTGGTTTTGATTTACTGCTATTGTAGGTGAGAAGCAGAAGTAGGGTTTCTTTGGTAGAAGCGTTCGTTCAGTCACTGTGAGTACATGGTGTTTAATGTATAATGGTTAATATTAAAAGTATTTCAAAACCTGGAAATGCTGGTAATTAAAACCTAATTAAAGTTACCATTACACGCGCACTCGAGATACCATCCTTTAACTACCAACACCATAATCTCTCAACACTGTAACGCCACCTGGCATAAACTAGACCTCAGCAACAAATTTCGCCCCATCGAGCATAACATCGCTTAATGTGAAGATACCGAATCCAGCCACCATTAACGGGTCCTATCCCACCTGCAAACAGGACATACACGCCTGACCCATTCCTTCGTCCTCAACAAGTCCGGTCCTCCACTCTGTACCTTCTGTGGCGTTGGCATCACCATCCACCACACCCTCACCAATTGCCATGACTACACGTCACACCGAGTCATCTGCCAACTAGACACCCCGATTACACGACAACCCTCCCTATCTCCTGACAAACTAGATCAGAACCGCCTTATTTGATCTTTACGCATCAGCAAATTATTTATAATTAATTATGACGGTCCAGTGCCGTATTGTTAAGCATCAGCAAATTATATAGAGAAATTTAAGCAAAAATTGTATCTGTTTACTAGCCATAATTTCAATAGTTTTAAATAATAGATAAGCAAAATCCGCAATCGTTTAGTATTAGTAAGTTTTAGCCAGTTTTTGTATTCAATATAGAAGCGAATCAGAGACACAAAGCCGCTATAAATAAATGAAAAAAAACAGGACAAGAAAAGATCTGGATTGACTTAAAGAAGATGGTTCCCGAAATTTCCACCTAAAAGTCGCAGCTGCCTCTCTCTAATGGCAGGAGGAAGGAAATCCAGACAATTCCTTCTTGCTAGTGCAGGCTGTTCGGAGCAGCTAAGGGCCCTGAGAGTATTCCATCCTCCATCTCCTGATATGTGATGTTAGTCATTTTCATTCTTACAAGACTGGTAAGCTTGGCCGAGAATCCAAATGAGCTCATTACACCATATATTTTTAACCTGGATATGCTGCAGCTGCAACTCTGCTATCATTTCTAAGATTAACGCAAAATTTCTCTACAAACAGTACCAATGAGGATGTTTGTGATATTATCAAGATAATGAATAAACATGCTAAAAAACAATAACAAGTTGATTGATTACTAATCTCAAGCCTAGTCGAACTATTCCCTTTATCCATTATAATTTCTCATGCATAAAACGTTCGCCAATCGGTTGTAATGTTTGTTGATTCGCCCTTAAAACTTGTCTTACGTTTATGTTAATACGGCTGTACTGAATGTATTGCTGGATTGCGTCACTCCACATCTCATCTTTACGCTGTTCTTGTGGGAAATCATGCGACTCCCAGCGTTTGGCACTATTGCCCATATACTCGGGCAGCTCCAAATCGGTACAAACTCGAGGTACCGCATGATAACACAGTCGACTTGCACCAGTCATAACGATAATGTCACCGCTGCGTAACAAGATAGCATCCGGTTGTTCATCACGACTAAGGCCACCAATCAGAAACACAGCAGGCTGCCCAAAGCTACAAGAACAATAAAAAAAAACAGTATCGTTAATAAAGTTCTCCGATTGTGATATTAGCCTTGTGAAATAAAATATTTGCACCTGAACGAAAACAATGGCGCTGAACAATCATCTTCAGAATGATCCGTGTGACCAGCAAGCGTTGAGCCGATAGGATAATAATTAACGATGGCAGCTTCAGGAGAAAAACGATCGTAGCCAAGTACGGTAGCAACATATTGTACTAGCGCGCGTAGATTAGAAGGGAAGCATTCCTTTCGTGACTCATCGTATATCTTATTGGTCCAATCGTACTGATAGCCCAATGTGGCCCATCTTAGTTTTTTGGCGAATTTCTTACGTTCAGTTATATCCGGAACACTTTGTACCATTTCCCACCAGGAGCGATCTGCATTATGGGTCGATTGGCTCACATTGCTTTGGTTAGTAGTATTTGGATGCGTCGGATAGTTTACCAAGCTTTGCGTCATCCAGTACCGCTGGCCCTCGCAGGTGAACGGATTGGCCAACAGGAGCAATCCCGGTCTGGTGGACAGTTCATATATTTTCCACTCGTTCGGTGGGTGTAGACCAGAAAATATGCTTTCATTGTTATGGCTCAGCTGCACAGGCTGCAAGAGAATTAATCATAGAAACAGGAACGCCGATACGTATTACACCTGTATTTGGTTAAGAAATAGCTCAGCGATGTAAAAATTTAAAAATTGTATGACACTATCCGAATTATTAATTTTGTACAGAAAGTTTCATAAGTTTGAACACACTGTTTGAAATATTAAAATACAAAAGTATCAATTGAATACCTTTACGACATATGTATTAGCCATTTTTGTTGCTGTATTAAACTGTATCAAAAGAACGTTTTTGCAGCACGCACCAAGATATTAATAATTCCTAATGAGCTGAATTCTACTAGCTAAACGGAATTATGATACCTTACTTCATACTATAACATCCCTTGTATACGATTCATTCTAACGCGGATACTTTAACCTAGATTGTCCTCGAAGACTTTCGCAAAGGTACTACAGTCAGTATCCGACTTACGCGGTACTCGAGATACGCGGAGTTAGAGATTTGCGGAATTGAAAATTCGACATTTCTTAGAGTTTATTATGTGTATTTAACTCTTCAGTTTAAAAAAACGAAGAACTCGAAGAAGAAGAAAAAGCAAATAAATTTTATGCCCGGGATAAGTCAAACAAAACAGGAAGGAAAAGCACAGGCAATTTAGTTTATAAAAAAATCGCCAATACTTGCGGTGTTGACAATACGGCGCAAGCCGTCATACTTAAAATAAATTAAAAAACATAAAATGAACAAATTGTAGGATTTTTTAAATTAACAAAGGAACTTCATTTTTGAATGATCGTGAAAGATATAAATTAGAATTCGAACTCCTTATAATAATTATAAACGATGTGTCAAGGAATATTCGGGATACGTGGATTACGCTGGTCCCCATTACCCTCGTATGTAAGGAACTGACTGAGTTTTGTTTATCGGGTACGTGTATCATCTGGAGTTTAATAATCTTTTTCTGGTTCATACTGATTCATATGCACATTTCCTTTTAGCTTAATAAGGCAAGTTACTACACTTTTTCTTTTCAATACGGTGGTAGGTATCCATCGAACTATCTCTGTAAAATGATTACGATATAAAACATTTTCACAATCTTTCTTTCACGACGGTGTAAATGTTTTATACTTTTTTTGCACTTTCTTTTGCAAAATATCGCTTATTCTTTTCAACAGTTTGTCCCTGAACTTGTGGTATTTTCTCTTTTACTTCTGATTTCCATGGATTCACCTTGCCCGTTTTATTATTAGCTACATAGCATAATATCTTTCCCATTGGAGCGTTCGTTCCATCGTGTACCATCACGATGATTTTTGATAATTTAATTGGAATTGGTTTTCTTTTCGATGTAACGTTAAGGCGGCTTTGAACCTTAGCTCAATAAGAAACTTTTTTTAAAGTTATTTGATAGTTCTGACTCCTCTCTCGACCAACCCTCGTTAGATTGAGGGTGATATGGTGGTGATTTTCTTACTTAAATCTTATATGGCTCGAGAAACAATGTGAAACTTTCTGAATTGAGTGGTGGGCCGTTCTCTGTTACTACCTCTTCCGCCGTACCAAAATACGCAAAAAGACTCTAGCATTTGACGCTTTCGTTTAGTTCAATATCCTAGCATCCATAAATTTTTAAGATTAAATAAGAAGCTGCAGATGTGCGAAACGAAACAGATATAAATGTACCCTTTAAAAAGGACGACTGCTTTCCGGCCAGATCAATTTTTTGATAACTTTGATATACCTTTGCTCAAAAAATTATTCGTCTTTTGTTTTTTTTTTTTTTTGTATTTCATATCTCAATCTATGATTTTTGATAATCATTTCTGTATCTATGATTTTTTTCTTGTATAAGTGTATTATTATTTTTTTAAATTGTAATTAATTACGATGACACAATGCCATATCTGTGTTTCCTATGTCGTTTACCTTAATGTTCGCTATCTTTTTAATTTGTTCCTCATTTTCTACGAATATTTTTTCCATGAATGTTTGCTGTTTTTTTTTTTTGTAAACTGATCTCCGTTTTTGTCTTGTTTGGTGATGTTGTTCAAGGTGTAATTTAGAGAATGCTAAAGTTTTGATGTTTTTTTCTTTCGTAGCCAAATATTTATGCCTAAAGTGTAGCGGGATTTCTAGTGCTACTGTTATTAGTGAGTTTGTTGGTGTTGTTTTGCTACAGCCAGTTATTTGTCTTAGTGATTGGTTTGCTAATGTCTGTTGTGAGTTCTAAAGTGTTTTGTTTGCATTTCCTATGTAGGAGGATGCTCGTTGTTCTAAAATTCCTCTGATTAATTATCTATTTTGAAATTTATTGTTTGTGTAAATTTCCCGAAAACCCCCGAACAATTTTAATTTGTTTATATCTTCTTTAAAATTGTTTAATGTTATTTGGCGTTTTCTCTGTAGCTCTTAACCGGTTGTTCCTTGTTGGATTATGACGAAATCTTCTGTATGTTGCAATAGGTGGAGAACCGTTTGGCTGTTTAGTTTATGTATTTACAATTGATTTTCACGGTTCAGAGCCTTATTGTCATTTAGTTCATGTATATGTTTTGTGTATAAAGTGCTATAAAGGGGATAAAACATCTCCTAGAGGCAGGCCGTAAGATACTAGTTTTTTTATAATGATGTTTTCCGATTTTAGTTCTATTGTGCGATTATTTAAAAATTCTGTAATCTACCTTATATCATGTCCAATGATACACTATTTTCTTTCAGTATTAAAGTGTTTAGTAAGCAGTATTTCTGTTTTCACGTTGGTGTAAACATTTGATAAGTCCGTGAATAGTACACCTGTCAAAGTTTTTTTTTTTTCCTTTTGTTAATAGCTATTTTGTTAATTAAGAAATTAAGGAATTGATTTATGGAGTGATTAGCTATAAATTTCAACGATGTTTTTTATATGGTTTCAGTAAAGGCACACTGGAGGCACTTGGAGTGCTGCCGCCATGTTAAAAATGTTGGTTCTTGTTGAAAGCAATGCTATTGGCCTATAATTTGTCAATATGTTGATGCCTTTTCCTGACTTGAGGATTTTTTTTAGCATTATTATCTTCTTAAATTGTTTTTTTTTCCACATCTCGTTTGCTTCTTTAGTGTTTCCGTAGATTTCAAAGTATTTCATTATATATGTTGCCTACAACTGGGGCTGTATTTTCTTCTTGTTGAGAATTTTGTTCCACTTGTCTTTGTTTAGTATGCTTTTATGTGTTTTTCCCCTCGGGAGATCTTAGGGAAATTGTTATTTAGGAATTATTTGACTGCTGAATTATTTATTTGTTTTATGTTTTCAGCTTTTTTATTTATTTCATTTCCTACTGTTCTTCTCACCAATCTCCATAGTTTGGAGGAGTTGGTGTTTCTATCAATTTTTTTCTAATGCTGCTCGCTCCATGTTCTTTAATTTAATTTTTTGAGGAGTTTGAATTTTACCAATACTATTTTGTTATTAATGTTTCTATTACCATTACACATCTATCAAAAGTCGTTTTTTTTCTTTCCATCTCTAATCAGTTGTAATGTTCCACCATAAAAGTTTTTAAAATGTTTTCGCCGCAGCGACCCACTCTATGTTAACTTATGTCGTCTGCGTTTATTCATGTATTGTGCACTTTTTGTATCGTTCCGCTTCAGAAGGGCCTCTCACTGTCCGTTCAAAATATATTGAATATAAAAATAAACAAATACACGGGGCTGTTTTTTACAATTTTAGTGTTTTCTAAAAGATTTGTTAATTTTCTTACGGATATCACCAGTTGTAATCTTTGTTATTTGTATATTTTTTTAATGTGTGTGGATCTATCACCATCTTGTCTTCCCTGTTTATATCCTTCATTCTAGCAAATAAAGAAGGGCTTTCCCAATAGAAGTCTCTTACTTCTAGGACTTGTTCATGTTTTTCGAAATGTTTGGCGAACATTCCTTTATTTGGACTAATTTCTTGTTGTCTTCCATTTGTATGAGAATAAGATATCCCAGTCTATCGCATGTGATCGTGTGTTTGCGGTCGTGATCGTGTCCACGAATTGTCTGGCTTCACCCCGCGTTTTTCTCACTAATATTAAAGTTGTGGTATCTGCGTCTATCAGTTGAACTTTCTCCAACATTGCTTGGTTCAAAAATATTAATTTTTAATGGGAAATTCATACGAGGATGAACGTTCCTAGCACGAGCTGATGGACCGGAATTGCAAACCAACAACATCGTATCGACATACCACCGATCATTTCTGTGTAATAAGAGAGTACAAAATTGATTATTGATACGTGGATCGATGCTGATGTTAGCTAGGTTGAATGTGGGGGTTTTAGAACGCGGAAAGAACTCATTTGCGTCATAGCGCACCCATTTGTACAAATTTGCTAGTGAATTGATAAGATTGGGTTGATATGCGTACTGCTTTAGATGATACTTGTCCGGTAACGTTGGTGGTGCGGTTGCCGGTGAAGAGTTGTTCTGTCTTCCAGCATTCGGCTGAGCCTTGTCCTTGTCTTTTCATTCAATGAGCAATAGCAGCTCCTTGTCCCCCTTCATCGTGCTAGATATCTTTTCTGGGATGTAATCTTTCTTGTGGCGTCATATTTTAGCATAATTCTTTCTGGAAATGCTTTCCTTACTGTTATAAGTGTCAAATGGTTTGGCATTGGTTTGATGTGCTCTTTTTTAAACGTTAGACAACTGTTTATTTCTTTTTGCATGCGAATAACATAGTTATTTTTTCGTAGTTGCAACGTAGGGCATCATGACATTTAGGGCGTTGGGCATTGTACCGTCATAATTTATTATAAATAAATAAAAAACTATGTAACTCCTAATAGGTTATATAAAAACAAATAAACAGTCGTCTGACGTTTAAAAAACAGGCCACATGAAAGATTACATCCCAGAAAAGATTCCTAGCGCGATGAAGGGGGAGAAGGAGCTGCTATTTCTCATTCAATGGAAAGACAAGGACAAGACGCAGCTTACCGGACACCGGACGTTACCGGGCAAGTATCATCTAAAGCAGTACGCATATCAACCCAATCTTACCAATTCACTAGCAAATTTGTACAGGAAAATGGGTGCGCTGGGACGGAAATGAGTTCTTTCCCTCCGTTCTAGACAATCATCCTACCAAAGACCAGCATCGATCCATTAATCAACAATCCATTTTGTTTTCACTTATTTCACATAAACGATAGATATGCCGATGTGATGTTGTTGATTTGCAATGATCACGATGCTATTGCGATTCCGGCCCACTAGGAATGTGTGAAAAGTTCAAACTTCAACATCGTTAATATACGTCCTTAATTGCGGAGAGTTAAGAGAGTGCAAATGGTTGGTTGAAGAAAATAGTCAAACCGTCTGAATTCAGCATACATACTAGAAGAGCATGAAAAATCAAATGTTTCCAGACCAGTCGCCACAACTACTACGATTCCTTCGACTAGAGTCACTCGTTTAGGTCGCCGAGTTGTAATCCCAGTGTTATATCATTAGGGAAATCTAGTCTAGAAGGGTCATCAAGCCAGCGCGATCAAGCTGCTTAAAAGCGACGGGGCTGCTGGTAGTGATGGACTGTCGGCCAAGCTCTTCAGGATGGAGCCGGAGAGGTTTACCGTCCAAATGCACAAGCTGATCACGAGAATCTAGGAACAGGAAGTATTTCCGGAGGAGTGGAAACTGGGTGTCATTCACCCAGTTTACAAAAAAGGGGGACAGACTGGAATGCTCGAACTATCATGCCATTTCAGTCCTCAATTACTTTTTTCCTTTTCTATTTTTCGCTGATATTCATTTATCATGTAAAAGTTCGAAAAATATTACGTGTAAATGCGATATAAGTGGGTGTCACATCTCAGGTGTATTAACCTAGTAGATTTTAACGCCTGTCAGAAGACAGAAGAGAAAACAGAAGAGAACAGAACAGAAGAGAACGAAATAAAGTGAAGCGCTAAAGTAAAATCGAAGGGAATTTTTAATCGATTTTAACAATCATTATTTTTGTTTTAGTTCCTATAGTTTGGATATTTTAGGTTTAGGATTATTATTTCGTAAGATAGGTTTAAGATTTTCTCTTTGTTCTCTCTTTGTTTGTCTTTGTTAAACGGACACATTATAACATTGTATAGTCAAACTAATGTAATCAAAAAATTCTAAAAATATATTCACTTTACTATTACTACTATTTCTACTGCTATTACTACCACTAATACTTCCACGTGGGAGGCAGATGAACTCAGACCAATCCTTTTTTTTCGGTCTATCTGTAAGTGTCCCTTACCTTGGTGGGTTCTCTACAGACCGGACATTCATACGAAAATTTTATCACCTTCTGAGGCGATTCGTGGACTTCGATATTGCCCGATCTTTCTTTGTGAGTGCAGTCGATAGCATCGACAAAAACGGGGTACCGAAAAAGATATGTATTCTCATTTTACTATCAATTTCAATTCCCTCTCCACCACAGAAGTGTTTTTTGTGCCATAGGTGATTCGCATATAGCAATAACATTTGGGAATGATTGCGATGCTGCTGTGAGAAATGAAAGGAGGCAGACATTTTTCGCTACAAGTGCTCTCTCATTCAGTACAACCTTAACGCAGCAAATTAGACTGCATCTGCGTCTGGTTCGGAAGTGTTCTTTGGGTTCAGCCCTGTTAGCAGCGGATTCCATCTAACGGCCACAGAATGGTAATCAAGCTCGACGATCAGTTTTGAAATCAACGTTGACCTCCTGCTCGAGTGTTTGGAGAACATTTTGTGCAGGCAAGTGTTTCAGCTGTACAAACAATTAAATTTGTCTTGTTAAAATCGACAATATAACAACCACACATGCCACAATCCATGGATCAGAAGCAACCATCCTTCATCATTACAATAGTCACACCGATATTATCGGACATAAACTGACGCATCTGCCTGGTATATCCAGCATACAAACAATTAAACCAGATTTGGACAGCAACCACGCATCCACCACACATCCAGGGAGGAAATGCCCTGTTAAATTTGAGCATTCTACAAAGTCATCACATGCGGTTTGTTTTACGACGGCACGCCTTATTAACCAGTTTGAAACTAAAAAATAAAAGATATATTATTTTTTAAGAAATTCAAGCGCGGTCGAAGCGGAGCAAGTTGGTATTGCCGCGTCGATCAATACAGTTTACACGATTTGCTTTACTTACGATTCGGGCATGCAGCAAAAGAAGTCACCTAAGGAGGCCGCAAAGCCCCCGTAGCATTAATTGAAATTTTTTAATAAAGATAGAAAGCGTATAATATTGATACCTCCTGACGGTTGGAACTGTGTAGAACTTTATATGCCGAAAGAATCTAACAAGTTATAATACTTTGTTATGATGGTGTGGCAGTCTTGATCTGGTTTTCCGGGCTTTTCCCTTATCACCATCACCATATCGCCTATAACTACAACGTCACGGGGTACTTTTATATGTGCGTGATGCAACTAACAATAAACGACAGGAAGTCCACCCGTGCTCTTCGGAGAGCCTTTAAATGTGGTTAAAACTGATAAAAGTGTACCAATACACCACGAAAAAAAGTTGTATTGAAATTTTATGAGCACACTGTACCGCTTCAATCCTTTCCCTTTGAATTTACTCTGATGAAGTCCATATTTGTTGCAAATGAAGAAACTCCAGTATCCATAGAATATCGAATATACATAGAAGAACGATATATAATAGGACTGATTGCATTGCAAACAATTAGTTTGCAACACAAAATCAGTAAAGAAAGATCTTACGTATAGTAAAGAGTATAGGAACATTCTATTGCTTTTTTTGTGTATGCATATCAATTTGTTCCTACATACCTGTAGATTAGGGTGATCAGTGCCGATTAGTAGCAAATTCTCGAACGTAGGTGGTGGATTTCTAGATTTGTAGTATTTGAATGATGTTTGAAACATTGTAAAATCTGCAGATTTGTCTGTTATACTATAGATGCGGGTTCAATGCAGCTCCACTCCATGGGAAAGTTACTTTTACAATCCTAAAAATATTAAAGGTCGTTTCAATTATTAAATACGACAAAGGCAAAAAATAATAATACATTTGAATGCATCGGTAAAAGAGGCACAATCAAATCAAACCTTTCTATTTAGCGTTATGATTTACGATTGAAATAGTTGAATATTTGATATTGTTTCGATCGAGTCAGCACGATTTCCAGCTTGTGTATCTGTTTATGTTTTGTTCGATTTGACAGATGCTGCACAGCTGTTTTGTGCATCTGTCACGTCGACAGTTGAACCCTGTAGTTAAAACACGTGTTTTCGAAAGCGCAGTTAAACCGATTTTTTCTTTAGAGTGTACTACCAAGTGAATACACGTAAAACAAAACAAAAAACTTCAACCTTTTTCGTGCAACCCACACCGACTAGTAAAAAAGAGTGCAAATAGACGAATCTAGTGAAGTTTATCCTGGGGGGGGGGGGGGGGTGTTTGTCCTTCGGTAATTAGTACAGTGCCTTGGAGTGGTGCGAGGAGCCAAAAAGAAAGATGGGTAAAAAAAAAACTAGGCAGACGGCCTATCAAGTGACTGAAGAAGAGAAATTTCTGATCATGCAGTCAATAATCGAGGGCAAGAATCTAAGCAAAACTAACCCCTTCCTTTTATTTTGTTGTTTTTTTTTTTTTTTTGAAAATGCGATCAACGGAAAACACCTACAAGTGGATAGACTAAGAGACGGTAAACTATTGATGAAAGTGGCTAATCAAAAACAGTGCGATAAAATGAAAAAAATAGTGCGTATCCCAGACACTAAAGGAGATATCCTTGTGGAAACCACAGAACACGCGACACTCAACTCATCCAAGTGTATCATCAAGAGCCCTGATATTGAGTTCATGCAAGAAAGCGAAATCTTGGAAGGATTAAAGGTTCAAAAAGTGTGCGAAGTTTCAATAATTAAAAGAAGGATAAACGACAACATCCTTAATACCAGAGCAGCCATCATTACTTTCACCACCACTAAAGTGCCAAGGATGGTGGACTTTGGGCTGTACCCAGTAAAGGTGGAGCTATATGTCCCTAAGCCCATGCGGTGTATGAACTGCATGAAGCTGGGACATACAAAAAAATTGTGCCGAGGAGTCAAAACGTGCGCCAATTGTAGTGAGCCAGTACACACTGACACATGTAAAAAAATCAAATGCGTATCATGTGGAGAAGGTCATCACAACTTGGACAGAAACTGCCCAGTCTTCATAGATGAATTTGAAATAAGTAAAATCAAAACAAAAAAAATAGAACAACATACGGCGAAGCCAGATCCATACGAAGGAAGTAATGCCCCGTTATCCCTAAAAAACTAACAACGGACTCTCATACTTATGCACAACAGACCAAGAACTCACCCAACATACAGCATGACACACCAGTAGCGCTCAACACAGAAAATAAAAAGACTGACACAGAAAAAAAATCACGCAGACACAATCATAACTACACAGAATACACTGACCAACATAATCGATAACCTTAACACCACAAAATCCCAAACAAAGACAATAATTAAGACTAACGAGATCGACAATCTCTCCGCAGGATCATATGATTCTGAGGAATCAATCTACATAGAGGTTACCGATGGTTCCTCTAACTCAACACACTCAACCGATAACGAAATAAAAGATTTTTTTTAAATAATCGCATTCCACAACCCACAACGCAAAAACACTTTTCTATTAAAAAAAAAAGAATCCAGTCAACATCTATCCATTTTCCCAGTCGCAGAGCTAAGAGTAATGCAAGTTAAAATCCAAAGCATGTTCAACAATCGCGACGAACTTATCAAAATAATACTGGACAAGAATATAGATGTTGTGTGCATTCAGGAAACGTGGTTAAATGAGGATACTGCAACGAATTTTTAGATACCGAATTACAATCATAATTACTAAACAAGAGAAGATGGATATGGAGGAAGCAGTATCTTAATTCACAAAAAATTATATTTGAAAAAATACACATTCACCAGTATATTAAAAATATTGATATATTAAAAATATCAATCTTGCAGTAATATCTACATACGTAAAACCCACAACATCAAATTTTCTATATGCTACTATCTTCAAAAAAATACTTAGCATTTCAAATAACTTTAGAAAAATAATAATTACGGGAGATTTCAATGCCCACCACAAAGAATGGGGAAACCATTACACTGATGCTAAAGGAGCATCAACCTTGCAAGAAGTAACTGGATCAGAAATGATCCTTCTCCTTAAAAAAGAATGTACCTTCATTAACAGTGATCCAAAAAAAAAGTACGGCAATCGACCTCACCCTGATCTCGCCGGACCTAGCCCAATGCGCCAATAGAACAGTGGCTGAAGAGCACATTGGAAATAGTGGTCATAAAATAATTTATTTACATATTTCAGGACCCCACATACCATCACAATGTATAACCATTAATAAGGAGCAAATGGTTAAACAACTTAAATCCTTAAAATGTTCGAATCAAACAAATATCGCAAGCATTACCAAAGACATAAAAAATATAATCAAAAATAACACGAGAGTCATTATCCATACCCCAAAGTCGTGGTGGACTAACGAACTGCAAGTAGCGTGGAAGAACAAAAATATATCGAGGAAACGCTTCAACCAAAATAGAACGTTAGAGAACGAAATTCAATTTAAAAAAGATTTAGCTAAATTCAAATTCTTAAAAAAAAGGAAAAGAGGAAAAATTTCGAAAAGTGGCTAGAACAAATTAATATAGATACCTCGACCCACGAACTGTGGAATATTATTAACAAATGCCACGGTAAACACCGCACTAGTCAAAACTCTAATTTTATTGACTCTCATGTACAAAATGCCAAAGAATTCCTTAAATTAAACTTCCCTACTTCTAAGAATAGAGTTAAGAATCCTACTATAAGATATGAGCACGACACAGAACTTTTAAACATTGACAAATGGCACCGAATTCTTCAAACAAAAAAAAAACTCTGCACCGGGGGCAGATGGCTTATCGTACGAAATACTAAAAACGCTAAATGACAAGGTGGTGTTGAAAATCATCGAAGGGATAAACGACATGTACAAGGCAGGTAAAGTTCCAACCAAACTTAAAAGAATTAAAATTATAGCAATAGGAAAAATAGGAAAGGATTTAAACGACGTTCGCAATTTCAGACCGATCTCACTTCTTACAACACTGTTAAAAATAGCAAACTCGGCAGTTTTAGATAAGATAACAAATCATATCGAAAAACATTTTCTGCTGCCATGGACCAGCTTTGGCTTTAGAAAGCACAAGTCCACAATAGGAACAGTGGACTTACTTGTTAACATAATTAACAACAACACAAGAAAGAAAAAGTACACTGCGATAGTTTTTATAGACGTAAAAAATGCCTACAATAGTGTACTCACAAACTGATTAATAGACATTATGCAGGCTCAACAGATATCCCATGAGGATATTTGCTGGATAGGTAGCTTCCTAAATAACCGTAGCCTGGAAATAAACGTTAACAAGGAAGTCATCAAAAGAAGAATATCAAATGGCCTACCACAAGGAGATGTGCTCTCCCCAACTCTTTTTAACATTTACACCAGTGGATGCCACGCTTTAAACAACAGAAAAACTAAAATCATCCTATATGCAGACGACTTTGTCGAAATAGAATCAAGTCTTACTCCTAGGGCCGTTGAAATGTCACTGCAACGCTCGACTGACTGGCTAGTCCAAACACTTAACGAACTAAACCTAGAAGTTAACAAGCAAAAATGTATCTGTATGTCCTTTCCTAATAATAAGTTTAAATTAAGAGTCTCAATAGCAGGAACGAAGATAGACCAAACCAAAGAACATAAATTTCTAGGTATAACTATAGATAGTAAATTAAATTTTAACCAACACCTAGAAAACCAAAAAAGTAAAGCCATCAAAAGACTAAATACCATTAAAACTGTATGCAATCAGAGAAATTATATAGACCCCGAAAAAGGAATTCAGGTGCACAGGGCTATTATCCGTGGGAGCATGGAGCATGGCATCGGGTTCAGTCTAAATGCTACAAAAACAAAGCAAAAAACCGTTGAAACGATTTTAAATCAATCGCTACGAAGAGTGACAGGATGCACCAAAACGACACCTATAAACACGCTCTACGCAATTGCCTCAGAATTTCCTTTTCCCAACAGAGGCAAATGCTTAGTAACTAAACACCTTGCCAAACCAATCGTATACACACACCTGTGATAGCTCAAACTTAAGCTAAAGTGCAAAACATAGATGCTAGGCATAAACTCTCCGCCACAGAAACTAATTATCAAGAAAATGCTGACATGTTCAATCTAATTGCAAGGGCAAATTTTAATTGGGCCATAAACAACTTCCATAACATAGACATAAAAACGGAGGTCCCAGGTCTGTGCTGCAGTAAAAAGGATATAAATCCCGTTGCAGCCAGACAACTATGTTTGGAACTTATAAAAGCAAATATGTAAGTCGGAGCTAAAAATGTTTACAGACGGAAGTAAAAACAATAATGGCTATGGGATAGGTATCTTCATCACCCATGATAAAAAAGGAGAACACAGATTCTCCTTCAAGCTTAAACACACGGAATGGCAGCGGACATGGGACCTGGCGGCTGCAGCACCGATGGCCAGTCGGTACGTGACATGGGCCCATCGCATGATTCCCGACCTGCACCAGTGATCGCATGATTCCCGACCAGGACGTCGACATGGAGAGGTGGATTTCCACCTCTCACAGATACTCACGGGACACGGATTCTTCCGTGAGTACCTACATGTCTGCGGTTTTGCCCCCACCCCAGAGTGTCCTCGGTGCCCGGGTTCGGTTGAGTCGGTGGCTCATGTCCTCTTCGAGTGCGATGTATTCGCTGAGATTCGTGAGGAGTTCCTCGGGTTTGGCTCGGATGACCCAGTTCATGCGGACAACCTGGGTATGAAGCTGTTGGAGAGCCCGGAGCTATGGAGCTCCATCCAAGAGGCCGCAAGAAGGATCACGAAGGTCGTTCAGCAGATTTGGCGCGAGGATGAGGTGCTGATGAACAACCGAGCACCTCCAGCAGAGATTGTTGATGAGGGCGAAGACGCGACAGTGTCTCCAGCGTCTCCTGAGAGAGCACGGGCGAATCGCGTGCGGACGGCACGAGGACGGCAAATCCGGCAACGTGCGGCTGCTCGAGCTGATGTCGGGTTGGCGGTAGCAATGGCGGAAGCAGCACGCGCGCGTGATGATGAGGTGCTGCGGACGGCAGCCGAGGCGGAAGCAGTTGGAACGGCACCCCCTCCCATTCCACGTCGGAATCGAGGGCGTCCCTCGTCTCCAGGTACCATCCGCCAGAGGTACGAGCGCCGATTATATATGCAGAGAGTTTGGAGGGAACGGATGCGTTCCGGGACGATACCACCAGTCCCCCCCGGGCGGAGCAGAAGAAGCCGGGCGCCGCCTTCGGACATTATCCGGCGTCGCCTTCGGAGACGCGAAAGCGAGCAGGCGCGGAGAGTGGCTGCTAGGGGAGTCGCTCTATCGAACCAAGGACTACGCGAGCCTTTGACAGCAGATGAGGAAGCTTCCCTTTCTGAAGCGACCACCTCTGGTCGTTAGTGTAGGAAATCTTAGCAATATGGGGAAATTGGGGTGGAAAGCGTTCTGCTTCTATTAGACGCGAATATATGAACAAATTCAAATGAATTATTATGAAGATAAAACGAAATAAAACGTTGTAAGATGAATAAAGGCTATGCCACAACCACACATCTCCCCAGCCCCTGACCCAGCCCCCTGACGGGAACGGGGACAGGACAAGGGGAGCGGGAATATTATATGAAATTAATGTTCAATAAAATTCGTATATTGTTAAAAAAAAGCTTAAATAAACGGTATCGGTATCCACCACAGAGATATACGCGATCAAAAAAGCCCTTGAGTTTGCCCGAATAAAAAATATAAAACACCCAACGATTTTCACAGATAGCAGATCGGCCTGCACAATTTTACAACAAGGCACAAAAGAAATTTTGTTTGATATTTTATGATATCGTGTTTTCAATGTTTGATAGTAATGCTTATTCGAGTGATATAAATGTTAAAATATTACTAAAAACAAAAACAAAATGTATTTCAGATTGTACTTTACGGATATTTTTTGTTCGTACGGCGTAGAACCGTCATACTCAAATAAAATATATAATTACGTTTTTTTTATATATTTTACAAAACGGCCAAGATAACAGTTTTGTAATAGAAGCTTTTTTTAGAAGGGATTCAATACATTATCGGCAAACGAGTGGAAATATTTTGCCAGACTTCACATACGTGTGTCTGTGTAATTGCTTGAATTATGCAAGAGTAAGTCATTCGTTTGAATTGTTTGGAACCATAACAAAAATAATGAATGATTATCCGACACTTTTCCGTGTATTGTCCCTAACATTACGCAGATTTATTTTGATGGTTATTATTTCCTTTTGTTTTTTTTTCATGAAGGACGGCCTGGCAAGCAATACGTAAAAGCAAGCGAGTAAAAGCAATACGTTTATCTTATTAAAATATACGTTCTATTAAAACGGAAAATGTATATCTTCATACGAAAAGTATGTATGGCGCTTGATAAGCCGCTGTAGATATAAGCTGTGAAAACAACATGTAAATAAAAGATTTTTTAATTCACCACTAAATTTTGATAGTTAGACAACAAATACCCTCATCTTTTTTTTAATTTTCATGTAAATATAACGAGCAGATCAAAAGTTAATAGCTTTCTTATCCAGGAAAATGCAGACTTTCTTACAAATGTATGTACTACCCACCCGTTGGTGGTTATAAAAAGGTATATTACCCTTCTATAGATCATTGAAATGAAGATACAATATCACAACATTTTTAAATTAAAGATATCAAATTGTTTGTCGCTTTCTATCATAGAATATGAATGAAGAAACTGTTACACAATTTACCGCTAGTAAATTTTAAGTTCACCAGTTTGTGTTTTCTTTCAAAGATTTGTTTGTGCATTTGTACCATCTATTTAATGTGGCGAATTTTGCAATTTCCATTGTCGTGCCAGCTGTTTCGCAGCACTGCGCATCACCTTTCCGCTTGCCGTCATGGGCAGCTGGTCAACGAAAATGACGCCACCACGTAACCATTTCTGCTTTGGTCGTGCCCGACCATCTGCAGTCTGGGCACAATGGTCTATCACCGCCTGTTCGGTTAGTGTTTTGGGCGAGGACGCTGATTCGTTCGCTTCGCGTACAATAAGCGCTGTAGCAAGATCATTGTAGCAACGTTCAGGATCAGGCAGCCCAACAACAACAACGTACCGCACTCCCTCTAACTCAGCAATCAATTCTTCCAGTTCGGTCGGTGCGATCTGGAAACCGTCGTATTTGAAAATTTCTCGTTTGCGATCCATTAGATACAGGAATCCGTCGGAATCAAACCTAGCAATGTCGCCGGTGCGCACGAAACCTTCCGTACCGTTTTCTAGTGCAGCTTTAGTCGACGATTCATCGCCATGGTAGCCAAGAAACGGGTAAACGGGACGGATAAGCAGTTCGCCGTTTTCGTTCGGACCCAGCGGATGCCCATATTCATCAATTATCTACAACAAAAAAACGTACAACTGATAAAATAGTTCTTGCTGGGACGATTTGGTAGCTTTAGAATTACCTTCGCTTTGACGCCGGGCAACAGAAAGCCAACAGAGTCCTCCCTAGGCACTAACTCGTAAGCGATGTTGCCCGTCTCGCTGGTGCCATATCCAACAAATGATCGTCCCCGGCCAGCCACGAGTACTCGTCGATTAATTTCCTCGCGTAACCGCTTTGGCACTGTGCTACCCCCGATAGCAAACAGCTTGATGGATTCTAGCCGTTCCGTTGGGGCTATCGTCCTTACAATATCGCTTGCCATTGTAGGTGTAACAAGCAGCACCGTTACCTGATAACGCTTGCACAATTGGATAGCAAGTTCAGGTGTGGCAGGCTGTTTTGTAATGATGCGCCGGATACCGTTAAGTACGCCGTTCATTAATATTTGCAAACCGGATATCCAGTACAGTGTGCTAAAACACAACAGCGTGTCGTTCTGATCCAGCTGGCTGATACGTTGATATGGTGCGATGAGCTGGGTGTGGGAAATACGAACAGCTTTTGGCAAACCGGTTGTTCCCGACGAACAGACGATAGCGGCAATCAACTGATTCGAGTCACCCCAGTACGCAGGTACGAATCCATCTTCCTGCTCAACCGTTCTTTGCACCAGCGCATCAACAGAATTCCATGTTTCGTGTAGCGTAACATCACGACCACGGATTTCGTGCAGCAGGACCAAAGTATGGTTGAAGCATAATCCCACACGGGAGGCAGCTTCACCGACGAGTACGAGAACGTCACCATCACCTATGACGGCACGTGGACGTGTAAGCCGCAATATGTGCTCGACCTCTTCCAAACCGAACGATGGATCGAGCGTGTTGACCGTTACGCCGACAAGAAAGCATCCGAGCACGATCGGAGCAACGTTGTCCGAGTTGCGTGCTATTAGCGCAATCACATCACCCACCCGATAGTCCGAAGCTAGCAGGAACTTGGCGAACCGTACCGAACGGCGCCGTAATTCGTCACTGGTCATAGTGTAGCCGGTGTCACCGTTCACTTGTGCCAGTTTTTGAGGTGTACGCTCGAGTACGTTCAGCACCACCGGACCTAAATTAGCAGCTGGATTGAGTACCGGAGGCCGGTACGGGCCGCTCCAACAGCAGCCTTGCGGATCATACTGTGTCGCCATGATTTAGGCCACTTTCCACATCCGAACACTGTTGCTTTCCGAAAACGAATGATTATGAATCGCATCCAATTCCAGCCTCCATGTCCAGCTTTAAGGATGCGCAATTTACACCACTTAACAGTTTTCTCCAGTGCCACTTGTTAGATAAATATTCAACTTAGCACTAGCACGTTTCAAGTAGTCTAATGGGAAAGCACTCTTATCAAGACGCAATCGATTGGCAGCAAATCGGCTGATTATAAAGATGCGTACAGAAATCTACAAGCTATGAGAGCACGTAAACAAGCACGTGGTGTCAGTACGAAAAACCCACTTTTTCTGAGTGAATGATTCACTGCTCTTCATAATTTGTCTAAGCACCTGTGCTGTCCATTCAACTTGTAAGATAATAGTAGTAAGACCAATGCACGATTATTATTGCGACTTTCTATTGACTCTCTACATGTCTTTAGAACTGTTTAACGGCAATTCTGTTACCACTCGACATTCTCCGAGTAAATTCCCCACATCCCACTCTTATCTACTAGTTACTTTCAACAGGGGTACGGCACCACATCAAGACATGGAAGCCAGAAGTAGTTTACCAAGACGTCATACACTAATAGCACCACGCCGGAGAATAAGAAGCATGATTTAACTATCCAACTATGGGTAAAACTAAGTCAAAATCTCTCGGCCTTTTAGCACCAAGAAAGAATGAGATGTTCAATGTAGTTTCCCACACTCAAGTACGTGCAAACGTGTTTATAGAGCTCACTAAAAGCAAAGTATTTAAAAAGCGACCATTCCAATGACTCTCTTTCTTCACTGGCATTCTTGATGAGCCGTGATTCGTGATGAGTGAAATAAAGAGCCATCAAGAGGCGTGCTACACTGCCTCTTCCTGCTTTTCAAAACTCATTAATTGAAAGCCTTACATCCAAATCCAAAAGGCAACCGGAGAAACATAATCAGTTTTATTTACTACAAACGATGGACGAACAGGGCGACCAGATAGTAATGCAACAACAGCACGAACTGAAATAATATCGCTCATTAAAATCCGTAATATCCTACGGAAGCGATGGCAAAGACTTAGGGAAAAGACGTGATGAGTAACAATGCAGATTACCGTCTCAAAAAGAAAATTGAACAAACAGTGTTGGAAGCTAGAAATAGAGAATGGGCTTAAAAATTTAATTTCAATGAATAAGGAAAAGGACAAGAGAAACAGTAAACTATAGAAATTCATACGAATTATTAAAAATAATTCTATAGCAGTTCCTCTTTTGAAAAAAGATAACTCTAATAACAACTGAAGAAAAATCAGCACACATAAACACAAATAATTCTAACGGATTAATCGTTAATCTCGAAAAGCGGTTGTCTTTACGTTCGGAGATATGAATTCACCGTGTTCATATGGATTCACCGTGTTCATATGGATCCACCGTGGAACCGTGAAAGCTGAAAGCTCATAAATGTATGTATTAACTTTCCGCGGTATTGCAATTACGATAAGGTGAAAATTTAATTACTTTTATTACTACTACTGTTGAAAATATACCAGACCAGCCGCAAATGATAAGATTCAATTGTGAATTGTTGAACAATAAATAAAAGGTGTTACAAGTTATAAAACATACCAGAAGCACGTTCTTTTACAGATCGTTGATCAATCTCCTTCGAACCTAGCAAATTAGTTCCATTCTTTTTTTTTAATCGTTCCTTTCCGATCTTGTTTTTCTTAATCTTCTTGGCCTGCTCCCACCCTGATTCCAACAGTAAAGGATAAGTTGAATTGTGCTTGAAATATAATGATAACAAAGATGATACAATATATAAAGCATACCATAAGCACGTTCTCTGAGTTAATCGTCCTTGCTCGAACCTAGCAAAATAGTTACTTTCCTTTTGTTAATCGTATTATTCATGTACTATTTGTTCTCATGTTATTTTAACTTACTAAACACCGTTTAATTTGTACAATAATACAATAATAATGATGGAAGTTAGAAATGCATCGGAAGCAAAAAAACAAGAAAAAAACAATCATAACCTTGTGAAAAACAAAATCAATGTGAAGGTGAACATATGAACATGATATGATATGATATGAACATGAAACACTGAATTCATCTGAGGGGTTAATCAGATGCGACGCATTCAAACACCTCTTTGAACAAAAATCGCTGGAAGGACTGCAAGATCAACAAATGACCGAATTTACAATATTGATACGAAAAACTATGCACGGGGAAATAGTAAACACCAGAACAGCAATATTTATATTCAAGTGCACTAAACTCCAATCCGAAAGTCCTCCAATCCGCTTCACCATTGCTATAGCAAAACATACACAAGGGCTCCAGCATAAATGCGGAAATATGCTGAATAATCAAAGGTAAATATGTTGACATGCGAACACAGCCAGAAATGATTAGGCTGTACTGATCGTCTGGTTCAACAAGGAAGAAAAAGATAAATCAACATTAATAACACTGTTAGATACATAGATACGGTCAATGAATCAAAGCAAAAAATGACAAATGAAACAGAAAAACGGTATCAAGAACAATGCGAAACGAAAGGAACGAAGATTTTAGATATTAAACAAAAACTTTAATTGAAAACCGTGGGAGGCAGACATCAACCATAACGGATAAAGGAATAGAAATTGCGGATAAATTTCTTGAAGGACATGATCTTTCTCCATTTTGGCTGGCTAAAATGAGAATCAAGGAATCACGAGGTGACGTCACACATCTATATCCAATCCGTGAACAAGCCGACGAAGAGGCAAAGAGGAGACACAGTTCGCTTCAAACGCCAAGTCCGAGAAAAAGGGGACAGAGCATAAAAAAATGAAAGAGAGATCATTATAAAATTAACCTTATTGTCACCAGGGATGGAAGGAAATGGAAGGACATTCATTCCGAATAAAAGAAGTCATAATTTCTCACTCGCAAAGCAAGAAGAAAAAGAAAACCATGCATATCATGTCGCCTAATGGGTAACATAACCTCTCTTCATAAGCTGTTATGCGAAGCTATAGTTCAATCAATTACGGCATTTGGCTGGCATACAGAATCTTCTTGACTTCTCAACGACCCAGACAGCACGTAATTGGATAGTCAATCCTTACTGCGGTGGAACGTTCAAGATGATACTGTCCCGGATACAGATCCCGGTACTGTCGTATGAAGAACGGCGTTGTCCCTACACCACCGACCTGTCCCCGCCTCGGGCAATCAGAATGCATGCATTGAAATTTAATAATAGCAGAACGGAGTTCTCTTTACTTACATTGCCCCATGCGTTTGCCAATTCCTTCAGCAGTGGTGGCAAGACGTACAGTCTCAATGGGTTGTTCTTGTTCACCGTCCAGCTTTGAGTGTTGAGTGTAGCAAACGCTAAAAAAGCGGTGAAGAAAAATTCTTTAGCTTTATCCTCCTAAGCTTGGTCAGAACATATTCAGGGGCTTACTGTCTCCTTACAAATGTCGTTTGCTTCCGTTTCTGCTTCTGCTCCATTTTAGAAAATGGCACAAACTAAATTTTCCGATTGCAATATCCGCGCATACCACTTCGTAAAACCGTTGAACTTGTATTCGTATACAAAATGGTCACTTTGACAGCTCATCGCTGACAGCATGACTGCAGCCTAAGGATAGTTTACACGTTGTTCACAAATTGATAAAAATAATACAGTATGTTTTCAAGATACGAGTTGTTCAAAAAATTATTATCATTTATCATGAAAATCCAAGTTGACAACAATCCACACAATAATGAGATACACAATGGAAAACGCTGTCATCGATTTCGGCATCTATTCTTGAAAGCGGGTTTAACAGAATATAAACGGGTTTAGCCGTTATGAAAATTACAATTAGGCATGCACAATCAGATTTAGTTTTGGGAGGCAAATATCAGTCGAATAGAATATGAGGCGTTGTTTTTGACCCGGAATGATGGCAAAGAGCAAGAGATAGCATGTAATTTGTATTTTGTTATTTTTGGAGCGCGCATAGCTACGAAAAACTATTCTTCTGTTCAAATTTTGCATTATATTGAGCAAAGTAAACACAATCTGACTAAAAAGGGAATATATTTTGATTCGAAAAAACATTTTTTCTAGCTTAAACAGAACTTGGAATTTTAATTTATTTATTTATTTATTTATTTATTTATAATTAATAATGACGGTCCAGTGCCGTATTGTCAACACCGCTTGTGTTGAGTAAATTTTATAATCATCTTGATAAGGCATTTCCTCCTTATTCTTTGCCTTATCCCGGGCATACTCGGTTAGTTTTTATTTATTTTTTTTAAGTGGCATTATTTTTCCTGAGTCAGTAGAGTGCAGAGTTTATTCAACTTTTTTTTCTTCTCTTTTTCGAAGCTTTGAGAGTCTAAGGCTACATTCGCCTCTCCTTTAAATTGCTACTTGTTTTTTGAACTTTTTACCTGAATCATTGCTAGAAGTTGATAATGTGAAGTGAATATGATTTCTTGGCTAGAGCCAAAATGAACAGCAGTGACCTTGACAACGGCACATTTTTAATTATTGCAAATCGTTGAACACCACGTTCAGTGGTTGTTTAAGCCCCTTGGAAGGTCTTGCAGCTTTCCACATTGAATTTGATTACCGATCTGCTGTAAGTTCACACTGCTTGGGGGTAATTGCACACCCGTGGCCGCTCAGTCCGTTTACCGATAAACACGTGACTGGTCATATTCAAAACCCTTTTGTATTGTTGTATGAATACAGTGAATACAGACATAGAAATACAATAAATCACTTTAGGACCGAAAATGCACAGGAAGCCAGGAAAAACCACGCCTGTGGTAAACGCATATACCACTAATAGAACAAACGTGCTGTGACAACGAACGATGCCGTTGCCTTGTAATTCATTGCAACAACTGCGTTAAATCATGCGTACTTTTCAGCGTGTGCGTTCTTGTCCCGCTTTCAGTTTGTTTTCTTTATGAGCTATATGGAAAAGCATGGAACTGGCAAAAATAGATAAACTTTTCACGTTACGAATGGAAAAGCATGCCATGAATGGAAAAGCATGAGACATGTTTCACAATCTTCCAAACGCTTCATCGTTGAAATTGTAACGGCAGTTGCATCGTTGAAGTTGCAGCCATGAGTTTTGATGCTGTATTATGAAGAGTTATTTTTTAATAAGAGGTTTTAAAGCCATCGTTGGTGAAATGGTAAGCAGAAAAATTAAAAAAAATTAATACGGAAAATAAATCCGGAGCGCGGAATCATGATCCGGATCCGACTCAGGCCTCGGAATAATAGGAAGAAGAATGATAAAAAGAAGAAGAAAAAGAAAAAGAAAAATAAGAAACAGAAGTCCTCCAGAATGATCCACGTTTATTTAACAGTCCCTATCAACTAACAAAGTTTCCTATGAATTTGTTGCAAGCTCTATACCGGCCGTGATAATCCACCATCGGCTTACCTGATCGGATGCGTAGAAGCATTCTGAGGTTAAAACTTAAAGCTATGACGGTAAGAAAAATAATATATAATCAAGTTTAGTTACATTTTATACTAATCAATACAGCCATTTTTAACCATACTGAAATCACGCTGTGCATGCTTACACTGATAACAATCCGACAAAGAAAATGTATGAAATCCTTTCGTCTTGTTCTCGTCTTGCTCTGGTCTTGTTGGTACAAATACGTTCACTCGAGTATAAGACTACATGAACCGCTGGTTCACTCAAAACCAGTCGAAATGAATCGCTGGTCTGAAATAGAAGACAAAATGAACCGCTGAGGTACAAGACGAAATGAACCGCTAGTCCGAGGTACAAGACGAAATGAACCGATAGTTCGAATCCTGGCAACGATGAGGTCCATTTCATCATGACCTCTCTTTCATTTTTCATGCTCTGTCTCCCTCTTCTCGGACTTCTCGGCGTTTGAAACAAATTGTTTTTGTGTCTCCTTTTTGCCTCTTCGTCGGCTTGTTCACGCGAATAGACAGTCGCGTTCTGAAAGTGATTGGATATGGATATGTGACATCACTGTCCGATGGTTGAAATTGATTTTGTCGCCAACGCGACGCTTTTTTCATGTGATCTCTGTGATATTGTTAACAAGATCAACGTTTTTCATCTAGAAAACATGTACTCGTGCCGAAATTAGATGATTTCGAGTGCCAACCAGAGGAAGAAAGAAAGCAGCGATCCTCGATCAGTTATTCTTACACGCATACATACATGCACCCGTACAGCCCGTTTCGGCTTGTATTTCAGCGGTTCATTTCGTCTTGTACCTCGGACTAGCGGTTCATTTCGTCTTGTACTTCAGACCAGCGATTCATTTCGTCTTGTCTTCGTTTCGAGAAGAGGGAGACAGCATAAAAAATGAAAGAGAGGTCATGATGAAATGAACCTACGTTCTGCGCTTTGCATACATTTAGGCGTATTTCGCATAGTATGGTACAAATTTCACCACGGTGGGGTGGAGCTGCGGGGTTAGGCTGTTCGAATGTTTTACCCATATATTAGCGATATCTCCTATTAATTATTCGAACCATTTTGGAATACACTAACATCACACTGTCCCCGTTAATGATTATAGTTAGTTTAAATACACAGTCAAAAGCAATAGCGGCGGCCCGATGGTTTAAGCGACAGCGGGGCCGGTCTATACACGGCAGGACCGGGATTCAAATCCCATTTGGATTGTCCAACCTCTAGTTTGAACTTGACTATCTAACGTCGTGGTATTGGCAAGTCTAGCAAATCATTTGATGACCGGTGTGACCTAGAAGGTCATTAAGCTAGCCAAAAAGAAGGGAAGAAGAATTATTTGAAAGGGAGTAGTTATTCTCATCACTACACCAAATAGAGCCCAGTACTAGTAAAAAAAATGTATCCTACCTTTTACATTGTGCCATTTTATACTCACAACACCAGTTGTACATTGTTCTTTTTTTTTATTATAATTTGTGTAAAAAATAGAGAGTTCTCTTTATTCATAGTTTACTCACTCATTCCCCCCTAGGTAATGTCTTTTCCTTGCAGACTTTCCCCGTAAAACTAAATCGGCCTTTCACTCACTATGCTAGTATTTTTCTCGTTCGCTCCATATCCATGTCTCTCTAGCCCACACAAGGGACCATACTATTTTCGCGCACAGTTGACCAGGTGTGTCGCTTATTCGATAATTTTAGGAAGTAATAGTCTAGTTTAAAAGTATCTACGTTTCCCTTTTGCTATCGTTGTCTGTAAGATGTACGCTAACATAATAGTACCTTCTTTTCACTGATCCTTCTAATGACGGATACTTGCGCGTCACTCGGACCCGATGGAAGAAATCGTGGTTGGAACATCCTGCCATTTTACCCTTCGATTTGAACATTCCTCGCACGCGAAATCCATTTGCCTAATTCTGCTGCCTAATACACAAATTATGATACTAACATCCACACTTCTTTCCAAGTTGCAAATTATATCTGCTATACATGCTTAATTGCATGCTGGAACGATTATCTCTTTTGATTTTTTGTTCTCTATCATGAATTCAAGTGGCTTGAGGCAATAATGCTACTAAAAACTACGTTCAACATTACTCACATTAGCATGCGCACACATCATACAGACCTGTGGTTTTTGTTCGCTATTTACATTGATAGGACAGAAAATATGAGCACAAGTGTCGTTCTGCTGCAATGGAAAGTGCTCGAGAGAAAACTCGGAATTTCGTATTCTACTTCTTATGGCAATTTTCTTGCGGAACCTATGATATTAGTGGTCTGCTTACCGGACAGTCGAAAGCACACTATGGAGCGATTCCATTTTGGGTAAAAGGAACAGAACATTGTCGTAACTAAGCCACTAAACAAAATTTACAAATTAAAACTCTCCATTTTTACAAGGTAAAGGATGCATAAGGAACGCGTGAAAGGCGGACTGTGTACAGTGTCAACTTATAAGACTACAATGAACAATTGCATCTCATGCAACACTTTAAAATAAGCTTCGAAAATGGTTTCCTAGCGTCCGGTTCACGTGTTATTGTTTAAAAACTTTTATAAAGCTACTGTACATAAGCTCTTACCGAAGACAGCGCAGAAGGCAATTCGATGGACGTGAAAGCAACCTAACCATAAGCACGAACATGTGACTACATGTCTTTGTACGCATGCCGGGTGCAACGTTGTCGGAACACCGAGAGGCGGACGAGAAGTGTTTCGCTAAAACAGCTAACCTAACATAACATCCAGCTAGTTATCGCAACAATCTGGCTACGTGTGGTGTTACACCACTCTCTAATTCTGATGTCTCTCGCGCTCTATCTTTCTCTTCCAACGGTCTATTCCAACAGTTTGACGATACTATTACTACTAAAATGTATTCCTACTGTTAGCTACTATTACTGCTGCTGCTGCTACTAATAGCTGAGGGCTGGAACACCACTATATGGCAGTTGAAAAGGGTTTGTCAGTGTGTATCCAAGGTTGAAACGGCACTGCTTTGTACTACTGCTACAGCTACTGCCTTCGTCGGTGGCGAAAAATCCTGGCAAAGCCTCCGGAGCCTAGTCACTGGACCGTTTCGGTGGTCGATCGGCGGCCGAGGGTGTACGTTTGCGTCGTTTGGATCGCTGCCGAAGGCTTCCCGCCCGCCGTTAGGAGAATGGCGGTGTATCGCTCTCCGACCGGATCTGCCGGATCCGCACATCGTCGTACGCAATGGTGAAGATGCTCTTCTTGTCCGCAATTTTGTTGCGTTTGCCCTTGGTGTGCAGCAGCGAGTTCATCGCGATACCCGAATCGTGGTCGTCTTCCAGCGTGGACACGTTGAGCGTTTTCGCATTCGTGGCGGTCGTGTTGGATGGTTTGGTGCTGCCACCGGCGGCCGGTTTGGCTGCCGTTTGTGGTGCCGGACCGGTCGGTGCTGCTGACGAGTCGACAATCTTGATCTGTACCTTGTTGTCTCGACTAACGATGGGAGGCGTTTCGGGGTAGAGATAGTGCGGAAGCTTGTCCGGTGGTGCGGGTACCTGTGGCCCTGTACCATACTCTGCCTCGAAACGGTGCTCGGAATGCTGGAGCAGTGGATGGCTGTTACCAGCTTCCGAGCCGGGATGTTGATGCTGCTGGGTCTGAGCCTGTTGTACCTTGCGCGCGTGCTGGATGTCTTCCTTTAGCAGTCGTGCCTCCTTCGGTGGACTGGTACGGGGTGCTGGTTCCGGTTTACCCTTGGTGCCAGCTTCCACATCTGGCTTCTTTCGGCTACCGCCCGTCGTAATGGTTGTGGTGGAGCTAGTTGTGGTAGTGGTGAGCGTTGTTGTACCTGCAGCCGGCTGCTGCTCTTGACGTTTGCGGGCTTCGCGCTTTTCGAGCGAATCAGAATCCTTTCCCAAGTTGTAGTACCAATCCATGTACTTCGGGTTTACAGCGTGCTGTTCCCCACCGGCCGTTGTCTCGTTGAGTCCTTCCTCCTTCGAGAGCGATTTACTCATCCGCGGTGGTTTTGGCGCAGGACCTTTTGGTGGCGGTGGAGCAGGGATTGGTCCGGTGGACTGACGTCGGCTAGGCGACTCGGAGGTTGTGAGGCGGATGCGGGTGGTGGTCGTTTCGGTTTTGTCGTCACGGCGCGAGATGTGCTGTTCAACGGATGCCTTTGGTGAGACGGTCACCGATTTGGACGTTTTCGTCACCGAGTACCGATAGTCCTCCACGTCCGATGTGATCTCGTCCAGGCTGTCGGCGGAGAAGTAATTTTTTTGCACAACGACTTCCTTTTCCGAGCCGTCCGAATCTTCGTAGTATTTGACATTCTTTCGGTATACTTTCTTCCGTCGATTTTCTCCACCACCGCCGACTCCATTGCTGCGCCGTGCTCCACCACGAGCCTGTTCACCGTGCAGCGAGTCTGAAATCTCCATCAGCACGTCTCGCTTGAGCCGATGATCCTTACCGTTGCCCGTGCTGCCGTGACCATTCCCATTGCTACTTCGCGATAACTCTTCGTTACGCTTGCGGCGTAGAATACTAGTGCGCGTTTCCTGTCCACCACGGCGATGGCTACCCTGCCCGTGATGATCACGCCCATGATGTTGCCCGTGGTGCACTAGCTCATCGTCCTCTTCTTGAATCGGTGTACGGATCTTACGCTTCACTGATTCCACCACAATGATGCGCCGGTTGGACTTTCTCTCACCATTCGACTCTCCGCCACTGTGTTCTCCACTGAAACTACCTTTTCCTGCCCGGTGCTTCGTCTTTTTGCGGTGTCGGCGACGCTTGATTAGATACACACCATCTGGACTATCAGGTGGACTGTACCGCACGTACTCGTACTCGTCCTCCGACAGTGAGTCATCGTTTTCACTTTTCGTTCGTCGTCTACCGAGTCCACCGATCCCACCGGCACCAGCACGCACCGGGTCGGTCTGCGTACCGGTGTCACAGTCGGTTTGGGTAGCCGCAACCACTACCGCCATTGACTGGCACGGTAAGCTCTGTGTCTCGAGTGCTTGCTCGTACTGGTTGTAGCGTTCCTCAAGTTTCTCCTTTTCCAGCAGAATCTGACGTAGCAGTGCGTTCTGCTGTTTGAGCGAGTGTTCCAGTTCTTGGTGCATTAAGGAATGGGTTGACACGGCCGGTTTTAACCGACTACCATCCTCATTCTCACCCTGCTCACCCATTTTGCTTCGACTGCCCTGAGCTGCACCGATCTTCACCTCAGTCACGTGTTCACCCCTCCGCACCGGCACCTCGTTCGGGATGGTCTGGATGAAGGTGGTGCCAGGCAGTAGCTGATAGTGTTCCCGTATGATTTGCTTCCCGTTTGCTTGCTCCTCGATGTACCGCCGCATCAGAATCTCCTTGCCACCATTATCCACCATTATGTACTGGGGCTGATTAGCGGCACCGGGCCGCTGTTGCTGTTGTTGCTGGGGTATGTTAACGTAGATGTTTTCCTCCTCGTTTCGTCCGCGTGTTATCAAGCGCAGAATTTCCGCATTGCCATCCTTGATGAAGTACTGATCGCGGGGCTCTATATCATCGCCGTGCGCAACGAGCTGTGGTGGTGCCTACAGGGGGAAAAATACACACACAAAGAAATGAGCATAATACCACTCTTCCAATTTCGAAGCTTGCGAAATTCTTACTGCGTGTCCTTGTCTTTTAAAGCTGCCGCGACGCTCGTAGTTGAGATCGCTGCCTCGATCCATTTCATGCCGACGCATGGAGTCGTCATCGATCGGCAGCACATCATCGCCAACTGGTTTGCCACCATTGCCCGCTCCACCGTGATGATGATGGTGATGATGGTGTATGCGTTTCAGCGACTGGTATTCCGGATCGTGCTCATCTACGTCCTCTACATACATGTCCCGATCAGCGTTGAGAAGATTCGTTCGCGATCGGTGCATGTGCGTATCATCCTTGGTAGATTTATTCTTCATATCACTCCTGCAAAGGTAGTAAGTAGTGCCACAAACGTACCGATTAATGACAAGTCATAATCACGTTTATCACGACAAGTCTGTTTTTTTGATTTTGGAATTATCGTACATACACATCGGTCATCCTACAACCAGTCTTACTACACTACGACACCACTACTTCACCAGCTAAGCTAACGATAGTTGAGCTTAGGAAGAGCATCAGAATCTTCTTCAGGCTTGTTGTCAATTAGATTTAGATAAGGTCTAGGAGGATAAGACAACAACCGTTTTGATGTCTACTAACCTCTTCCACAAAGACTACACCTCATGCTCTAGAGTAAAGTAAAAACCACATTAAATTCTACCAAAAGGATAGAGTCCCCAACAAAATATCTACCAACTACTACTAAGTACATTATTAGGCTCTCTATGATGGCTTTTGGAAAGAATGGCTGCAGAAGAACGTTAAAAGCCATAAAGCGGAGGCTCCAGGTCTATTTAATTTTGTACACAAAATAACCTCTACTAAAAAGCCCAAGTAGAAAAGCCGGTTAAGACGTAGTGCAAAACCGAAGTAGCGCTTCATCTCAACCAGCTTTAAGAGTTGTTGAATATAGACTTTATACTGGTCAACATTAGATACTCACAAAAATATACTTTTTGTAACGCCAATAAGTATGAACACACTTCACGATGTGCTTGAAACACAAAGTCAAACATTACAATCCCCACGCTCTCTTGCTGTCTGTCAATTTTTACCTCATCATTCAGTAGAAATATAGGAAGAAGGGATAGTAACAACAACCTGCGATTGGAAGGAAAATTGAACACAAAAAACTTTCCCTTCCCTCGTCTCGCCCTTTTTCCCTCTTCTCACCCACCATTTAATCCCATTGGTTCACTTAAGTTTTTTGTTTGTTTGTACTGATTTGGATGCTACCACAAAAAATGGCCGCCGTTACTGACCTAATTTTAACTGTATGCTTCTCTAGCTTCCCGCCATCATTTGCTCGCTTCCGTTCATTGCCGTCGTTGCCGCTTTCGTCCTCGTGGTTGTCCGGTTCGCCATCCCGATTGTCTCCCCCGTCGTCCCCGGTCCCTGCCGCTAGTGTGCCTTTGCCAATGTCGCGCCGTCCTCGGTACTCCCAATGCGTCGGTTTGGTACGGGAATCGGTCGATCGATTCGCTGCTGACCAGGCTTCTCTCCGTCCCATCCATTCGGCGACCTGTGCGTCGTACGGTCCACGGGTATCAACCGTACGCGGGTTGATGAATGGTGTAGTAATGGTGGTGAGCAGGATGGTGAAGGCAAATGGTGACGACAATGAATGAAAGGCCATTTTGGCGGGCGAGGAAAATCGCGCAAAAATTTGGTTCGCGAGTTTGAGTGGTGCATGTGTGTGTTTTAAAAAAATACATATATAGTTTTTGGTAGCAAGTTTGCAATTTTCGCGTAATTTAGAGATGACGTAAATTTGACAAATAAAAAACGCATCGTGATTTACAGTGCGTGCAGGGCAGGTAAGGCAGTATTGTAGTGCAAGGAAATTGTTTTGTAGAGGGTTCGGAAAAACAAAAACACGAAAGTCAAACGTGAAACGAAAAAAAAACACACAAATATTTATATGCAAACGTTGCAGGCCGGGATTGTTCCAAAATAAAACGGGAAGAATGGAGTAATGAAAATGGATAGGTGGAAAGAAGATGGATGAAAAAGATAGTATTTAAGAGGAAGGTCCAAAAAGGATAAATAATCGACGAGAAAAAAAGAATGAAAGTAGAAATAAAATAGAAAGAAAATACGAAATGAATTAATATAATTTTGAGCGTACATTCTATTCATTCAAACATAAAAAATGAAGTAATGTGAAGGAGATATTGGACAAGGAATAGGAGCAGTGTTGAAAGACAAAAAGTATTTTAAGTTCTAAACACAAACACACATACACAAAAATGCACATTCAAACAAAAAGGCATGCAACTTTGTTTCATTAAGTTGTTTATCCTCTATCCTCTAGACTTGTTCTGGTGTTGTCGTTTGATTAATTTAAAATTTCTCGTAGTTAATTTCTCGAACGCTAAACTGAGTGCGGGTAAAATTACCAATACAGGGTTTCGATCCAGATAATCGAACTTTTGAATCACTCAGCGTAATTTTCCAATCACACAGGGGAATCTTACATTCGGTAAAGAACGGGTTATACGCAGAAAATAGTTGTAGAAATTGTTGTATTTGTAATTCTCTTTAAACCAGTGCTGATTGTCAAATTCCACAGCCACAATGCAAATTGCTGCTATTTGAATGTCAAATTCCCTCACGTAATTGAAAAGCACCACAACGGGTTTGCAATATTCCACTATCTTTTAAAAAAGTCCCCCAAGTGATTCTACTATCCCATCAAATTCCTGTAAGGTTGCCAGTAAACCATACTATAGCCGAACAATAGACGGAATAATCTCACTTTTGCGCGAGAGCCGAATAGCTTCTTATTACTCAATGTCTCTATAAACCAACTATCCAAAACAACTCATTTGTCCTAAAAGTTTAGGCTAGAGCTCTTCAAAAATCGAACTACGAATGTTCCGTAGCTTCGAGGGTAACGATGATGGTCTTTCACACGGCAGGTCTAACTATAAAATTCCATTCGGATTGTTATTCTTGCAACAAAGACGATGGAGATATTAAAAACTACGATCATACAAGAATCGTAACTCTCGGTGTAGGTAAATAGTAGATGTTAATGGATTTTTTTAAAGTTTTTACGTGGTACAGGCGATATCCTGGGTGGTTTTCACAGTTCTCCAAGAACTGACTAAATGATGAAAAAAAAATCCATTCGAAAGAATTCGTAAAACTATAACCTACACTCTCTATAAACACCATCTGCCAGCTTTGTGGAGCATGGAGTCGATGTTCAATGAATCGACTTAGTTTTTAAATTGTAAAGCTAAGCGGAAGATCTTGTGGAGGACTAACAGTTTATAATGCTTCTCTTATCACTTTCAAAGCATAGCTCTGACTAGCTTTAGTATTATGGAAGTTGTTTAAGGAGCAACAATTTTTAACTTTTGATCCTAATTCAATCATATGATAATTTCTGAACGGAAGCAAAGTAGGGATAGAAAATTGAAGGTGTTGCTTATTCTTTTTCCACATCTTGGGTTGATTTTATCTGTTGTAAGTATCAAAAGCAGTAGTTGCAACAATATATCGTAGGGTGGTCCTATTGTTTTGACCGTTATAATCACTATGCAGCGGGTTTGAAAAACTTTGGCACGTTGGATACGTCATCAATACGACTTCCAACAATACAACTAAAAAGCCTTGTCAAAAGTCGTAGCAGATATACCCTAACTAGTAAGAAAGCAAATTCTAGATAAAAGCGTATGCATTACTCGCCAAAACAGAGTCTACTACACTGTAAAGAAACGTTTATGTACAACGATTGTTGATTAAGTAGGGTGTTACCAAGATAATCACTCCTGGTGCTAGATCGGTGAAGCTATGCTTCAGCAGTTTGAGGTTTTTGTTTTTGTGTAATACGTTTCGTTCGTCCAATTAAAGGTTACAGTTAACGGTAGGGGGCGAAGGTGCAGGGTTTCCCGATTGCCAGTCGATTAGCGTGCCCGCGTGTCCTTTTATATGTACGTGTAAAGCAAAACCAATAGCGCAAAACAACAAAAAACACGTGCCTGTTTCTATGCTGTGCATTGTGCACTGTGCTAAACCAAGTGATGATGTGCTTAAAACCACTAATCAGTCTCACGGATGCTGGGTATGTTGTGTGAGTGCGAGAAAGTAGTTTATAATGCGTACACTTTTGCTGGATTCTTTCGAACAGTGCGCAAGGGCTGGATGTGGTGTGGAATCGTGGAGGATAGGGATTTAGGGTGAAGTTGGATGTTGCAAGATGCTAAGGGAGTACACGAAATCTACCTGCACAGATTTGGATTGCTTTCCAATTCCTTGCTTTCTATGAACAAGATGTACATCATCTTCGATATTATTCACGCGAAGTATTCTTTTTCTGAGAAAAACAAACCAAGAGACGGTATAGAGATAGAGGGACAGACATAGAAATAGATTGGGGTAGATGAAAAGGAAAGCGAGACAAAAAGAGAAAAAGAGAGAAAAAGGAGAGAGAGAGAGAGAGAGAATGCGAAAAATATAACTTATTATTGTTTTAGTCAGTGATGATGTTTGCTGGAAGTTGTAGATGAGCTTTGCCGCCCGAATTCACTAGTAACGGGGTATTGTGTTTGTGATAGAAATGGCGCTGAATCGTGATATTTCGTGACGGTTCGAGATGGTAGTAGCGACTAGTAGGTTCTGTTTAGAAGGTGTTCGTGTGAGAGGAAGAAGGTGAAGGTGAAAAGTAGTAGGTATTGGGGCGAGGGATTGAGTTGTTTTACCCGCTTGATGTGAACACTGGTAATGTATATGACCGAATCATAGTTGGCGTTAATGTATATTAGTAATTGCAGCCTAGCAGTTAGAGTGTTGGTAGCAAATGTAGGAATAATGATGTTATAAATCTGGCAATAGTAATGCAAACGGTAGAAGTAGTGGCGGTGTTGTATGATAGTATCGTCAGAGTACGTTGTATGTTAAGAAAAATCCCACAGTTTCATTCAAAACAAAAAAGAACAATGTAACCCCTGTCTTATAACATACGCGTGAGTTAAATAACAAATACAAACAAAGTTTCAAAAATAACGCACACACACACAATAAATACCTCTTAGAACAAAGTATGAAACCGATGCAAGAAAATGAATTAAGAAACGAGCTATAATTGAGCCATAGAGATAGATCGTCAAACCCACAAACACCAGGAAACATAATTCAAACAAACTACAAAACAAAATACTCAAACACACAAAGAAAACAACCAAATGAAAAAAAAAAACGAAACAAATAAACTAGCAAACTATCCGGATAATAGAATCGCTTCATCCACTCCGACAGCGCTTACGACATCAGCAAAGAACCGATCGTTCGATTAGCAGCAGTTTTTGATGAAATGTATGTGAATGTATTTTTCGTGTATTTATGAAGACTTATTGTAAATTGTAGCTACCGATGGGTGAGAGGAGTCTGGTAAAGGATTAGTGTAAGTGTTTCTTGTGGATGTGTGTGCGGATGTATTTGAATTTCAGGACATGTACTGAGAGATGAAGCTGATAGAGAGCGCGTGGGGGACGTTACGGTACATGTTGTAAGTGTGAGTGTGTTCTATGCAGGTGTGGAGGAACAGATGATGGGGAATGATGATAATCCATCGAGAGGAGAAAATCTGCCTCCAGGCAGGCAGAAACCATAAACGCACACTTACCGATTGGTAGCATTGAGTGGACACCTTGGGCAGATGCAACAAAGTAACAGCGTCAAGATGCCAAGTGCCAACAGTATCGCGAGAAAGATAAGCAGCCAGAACAGCACACGGTTTTCGGCTTTGTAAAGGATCTGTCGATACACACGCAAAGAGGAATTTTAGAGTTAGTAAATGGCGTTACAGCTCGGATGCGTTTATACTTACAGCGCTGCGTTCCTCCTGGCTAATGATGTTAGTTACCGTGCCGTTGATGGATAGGCGCTGCTGAATCTTTGCGATATCCACTACCGAGTCGGCATCGTAGAGTATCGTCGCGATTACAACCGAACGCTCGGAGCCACTGTCCCCTCCACTAGCGCCGTTAAGGTCTGTCGGGATGCCACCATCACCTGTGCGATAAGGACGCACCTCCTGGATGATGACACGCCCGCCAGTAATATCGGCTAGTGTGTCCTGCACCTTCTTCCGGTCCGGATCACTGCCCGGGACGATGAATGTGACCGTTCGGGTACGACTTTCTGGCGGATAGACGCGAATCGTCGCAGTGGAGTAGCGTACCGGTACACCCAGATCAAATGCTCGTGCTGTCAGCACGAACACGTCCGTCTCCTTTTGTTGCTGTTGACTATTGGTACCGGTGGAAGCGAGATTTGGCGGTAAAACGCCAGCAGTTTGCCGGCGTCGTCGTAAACTACCCACCGATGACTGGGAACTGGTGCGTGGCACAAGCGGTGCGTTCAGTTTAAGCTCGCCGGTTATCGGATGTAGGAAGAACTTATTTTCGTAGTTGCCGTAGATGAGTTCGTAACGAACTTCATTGTTTGGTGCTTCAGCATCTGCGTCCGTTGCTCGTATAAACGCGGGCACGGTAAAGTTTCGCAAATCTGCCGCCAGAATAAACTCGTACAGCGGCTTTTCGAAGGTGGGTGTTTCATCGTTAACGTCAATCAAGCGAATAACGAGTGGCACTTGGGCACGGTTACCGATACCATCGTCATCCCGTGCCTCCACGTACAGATGATACTCCGGCATCGCCTCACGATCAAATCCATGATTGTTAATCGCGACCGTTACCACACCGGAAGCGGGATCCAAATTCAGCGAGGTGTTGTGTGGACCAAGGATCTGCGTATACCGTACACGACCACCGAGTCCAGCTGTATCGACGTCGGTGGCGTGCACCTGCACTACCCTTGTGCCTGCTGTCATGTTTTCAGGAAGATCGACGATGTAGTCGTTCTGCTCGAACACAGGCGCATTATCGTTAACGTCTGCTAGGTATACGGTGACGTTGACCAGCGTCGACAGGTTGGTGGCGGGTCCGAGTTCTTGTGCGAGAATTTGGAAGTGGACGTATGTGGCGGTTTCGTAATCGAGCCGGGTATTGTCCCGGACGCGCACAACAAAGTTTGCATGTCCTTCGGCAACATTCGGTGAGATCTCGAACGTGCCATTGTTACCGAGCAGTGTCAACGAGAACACACCGTTTTTACCGGCGTCATCATCCATGACGCGTGGTGTATATGGATCAGTGAAAGCCAGCACCGTACCCGGAGCAGCATTCTCCTCCAGTCGAGCAACATAGCTGAAAAATGGGTAAGATGTTTTATAACAACGGTGAAAGTGGTACGCCTTTTAAGAAGTCTACTTACTGGTCATTCTCGAAATACGGCGGAGAGTTACTACGTTCGGGCAGGAAGAACGCAAGCTGCACTGTCGTAGCCATTGCAGGTGGTTCATCTCGGCTTACTTTCACCTCTTCCGCGATCACAGTCAACAGGACAGGGTCACCAGCATGTGTGAGGGCCAGTATATCGTCCAGTGGTCGTAGTAGAGATATTTCACCTGTGAGTAAATAACAGTAGTCGATAACCCTCATGCCTAGCACTATTTTTGAAGCAGCATATTACAACTTACCACTCGTCTCGTTGATGTCAAAGAACGATGTAAACGGATTACCCTCGGATACTAACCCGTACCGTATCTCACGTGGTACTCCCTTGTCACCATCTTCAGCATGCACTTGCAGAACCTGTTGAAGAGCCAATCAAACATTACCCAACCGTATCTGTTTGCGAGCAATTTATTACACTAAATTCTACTTACCTTGTCGCCGGGTATGAGTCCGGCCGGAAGCCGAGTAACTGGTGGTGCTACCGTAAATACAGGTGGCACATCTTGCACGTCCTCCACAATGACCACCACCTCTAGCCCGGCAATATTTCGCGTATCTTGACCTGGTTCGGCATACGCATCCTGAAAAAAAAACGTGTTAAGTGAAATTATTAGGCTGTACTGGTTACTTAACAGGACTACTTACGTTTGCCAACACCGTTAGATGGTACATTGCCTGCTTTTCGAAGTCTAACTGGCCGAGAAGGAAGATGGTACCTTCAGCCGTTTCGGGCGATATAAACTTTTGCCGAATCCCAAACAATGGTGAGCCCTGTGAGGGATTTTTTTTATATGAGGAAAGAAAACAAGCGAACAAAAAGCTAAGTAAACACTGTACTTCAGTTTCATCTTTGACTCAGATTTACTTACCCATAGCTCCAGATAGACAGGTTTCTGGAACAAAGGGTTTTTATTGGCCAGCACGTAGTCTAGCTCAGTCCCTTTTTTAGCATCCTACAGGATAAAAAAAACATGAAAAATATAGAAAAAAAAATTGCTAACTTAGTCGTACTACTTACACCATTTTCGAGTCCAACTAATTTCGAGAGCGTCAACTAAGAATCTTCCTACCGTAAGTAAACATTCTGTCAGTAACGTTTGACATCTTTTTAGCTGGGCGTCTGAAGTTAAGTTAGACAGTGAATGTTTACTTACGGTTGGTAGATGTTTAGATGACTTGGCTGTTTAGTTGGGCTCGAAAATTGTGTAAATTTTCTTCAATAAATCTACAAATCTCAAATTGAAGGAGCAGAAATTTTTTTTGCATCTGTAACATCTGTTAAATTGGATGGCGTGGTCATTTTAGACTCAACAAAAAGCGTTTCTGTTTTCAATTGCCCGTGAAACAGAATAACTGTGGAAACTGTAGGGAAGTCATCTTCCTTCACTGTTAAAATTAAACAATGAGACATTGAAATCGAGGCAGGGGGCGGTCCTATAGTAAAACGACATCTGCGCCAGTCTTCACGCGTCAGTACCACGCTTTAAATCTCATCCAAACTGTTCTCCCATACTGAAGACTGACTATTCAACTACGAGGTATCAACAAGTCATGTTAGCCATCGATGATCGGCGTGAGGCCGTTGAGCCAAGTAGAAGAAGAAGAATGATACATTGCATATCATATGACATATGTATGGCCACGTAGTAGGATAGTAAGTCCTCACTACGGGGGAACGGTCTGGATGGGATTAGAAGACCCGGTCCTGCCGTATAAAGATCAACAAACCCTTCTATTATCAATTAAATGCAACTTTTTAACACTCGAAGCATTGCCGAAGCTTACTGTCAAGCTCTGGCTGACGAAACAGGTGATATAAAGTTAGTTAAAGAGAAATAGTGATAAGCCGACTGACTTTCCCTTCAGCATTAAATGTCTTCAGGGTTAAAGAAATCCACAATATAGCTTTTGCGGTGGCCTACATCTTGACAAGTTGTAGCTTGACTATTTATGTATATACTTAACACATGCCAGTACTGTTCGTTCTGAGTTTAACAATAACAAATTATCTTTAGTTTTTTGTTGGCTGAGTTCATGTAATAATCATCCGTAACTGTATCTTAAGGAATAATGACGGTAAACTTACCTCTGGGACCATGATGATTCCCGCTTTGTGTGGAAAAATGATATCGTGCGGTGTGGTAAAATTGGTGGCAGTGATCGAGCAGCTCTGTATGGACATGCCACCCTTAGTGTCCTTAACCGACACCTGGAAGTCATAGTAGCGGCCCGGTTCTAGCCGACGCGTTAGTATCACATTCGCCTGGCAGATGGAATTGAACTTGGTGCAGGGTAACGTTTCAATCTGTACCGTCGACGACGACGCATCTCCTACAGGCACAAACAAAGTCAATGTTAAAATTCTACTACCGCACAAACCTACGGAGGATGACACTTACCGGCTAGCTCAAATTGTAGCGGATATTCAAACTCCTCGTCGGAAGCTCGCAACCGGTAAATAACGGAACCAACGGTTGCATCTGCTGGCACCAGCACCAATCGCATCCTGGTGGATGGATCGAACTTCGGATCAAGCCCAGCTGCCTCAGGCCAGCACGATACAAGTGTTAGCAGAGCAAGTGTGACCGGAAACCTATTCGTACATATTCGTTTTCTTCTCCCGCTGGTACTGCTGTAGGCACCCTCGTACGTCACTCCACTGCACGTCATCTTTTTATGGCTGTAAAAGAAGGAGAAAAAGAATGTACAAATATTCGATGCTAAATCTTTAACAGCTCTGCAGAAATGAATTTGAAATTTAGTAAACTCATCGTATTGGATGATAATTGCATATAAGTGATGAAGACTTCTTATCAAGACTCCTTTTTTATTAATGATTATGTTTAGGATATCATTCTGTTTCATTCTGTTTCATTCTTGATATATTCTATGATAAATACTGGAGGATTACTCGCATCATCAGTAGCATAATCAGTCTTGCGGTCTGGATGAATTTTATACTAATCCTGTCGTGATATAAACTGAAACTGCAACCATTGGGACACTGGGCCACCCAATTTCCTCTAGGATCTATTATGATTTTGACAAAGTATCTAACATATTTTATAATCCAAATTTAGAGAAAAACATGTTCTAAAGATTTTAGCTGTCGATGATTATATACCCAAGGCATGATGTAGTATTGTGTTTTAGCACACGATAATTAATAACATAAAAAATAAATAAATTAATTAATAAAAAAATGAATAATAAAATAAGAAGGCGAATTTTTCGTGGCACTTTTTGATCTACATGAAGGCACTGTTTCAGCAAAACGGCCTTGCCGTTCTACAGGAATAAAAAAGAGGCTGTGTTTCCTCGCAGAACGGACTATGATTGATCCTTAAACCTTAACCTATGCTTAATTTGTACTCCTTCGTTCACTCTTGAACGAAGGAACTCTTCTTTTAATTTTTGCTTTTGTACTGTATTTTTTACGCCTTGTATTTCCTTTGCCTCCTTTTCTTTTTTTTTCTTAAGCTATTCTATTCTATCCTACATGTTACATTAAAATAGCTTGACATTCCTGAACTAAATACTACTTCGAACTGAATACTATTGGCGGCCGGGGAACGATTCTATTAATAATCGTTTTGGGAAATAACACACATTACAACAACCATTATTGTCCTTGAAACATGAATAAAATCAGCCATTGTTTGTGGTAAGATTAACACTTTCATTTGCTGTTACTAGCTTCGCCAGACATTTGTGCACTCTGGAAGATATTTGCCGAAGTAATCGACTGTATGCGATAAAGTGAATCGACACCAGCGCATAACCATTATTCGGCATGCATATGCAGCTGTGTGGGACGAAAGCAGATAACGAAACCTTGCGCCCTAGTTTCTTCCAGTCGATCCAGCACTCGACCATCGTTTCGCTATATCTGATCGCTGAAGCTAATCGACCGCACACATTGCGTCGTGATGGCTGTCGTGATGGCTGCACCATTGCAATTGCGTCAGATTTATATTTCTCCGGTACACCAACTTAACACGTCTTGTCTTGCTGATTCGCTGCTCCAATCCAATGTGACGGTGGACACACAAATAATACACGTTGCAGCTTAAAGTCACAGCTTTACTTGCGTACTATGTCTTCGATCGAATTGAGCACATCTTACGCCGAGTGTTTCGTATTAAATGCCGATCAATAATCGTTACACTGAAATGTGAATAATTGTGCGACAACATTCAGTCGAAAACAGTACAGGAGATGACAGCGAGTGGAACAAAGCAAAAGGTTTAACATTGCAATTGCAGTCATGTCACTGTTGCGGTCGCAGAGTAGTTCATTTTTTTCTTTCTTGCTTTTGTTTGTGGTTAGTAGTTTCGACCACTGATTTTACTCGTTCGGAAAGCGCTTTACTGCAGCGCTACTATGGTGGGGCGCGCGCGAGTGTGTGAATAATGAGGGGCACGCCCGGCAGGGGTTGCACGTTTTCATTGGAGCTGTGTTTCGCACCGACACACGGGAATTACCTTCCTGTGCCGTGATTCAGCAGGACGAATGCGGCGGAAGGTCTTCAGTCTGCCAAACTGTCAATTAAATGTAACGCTCGAGATAAATGGCTAACGTAAATGGAGAATGGTTTGTCGGGTCGTCTCAGACCCTAAGATGTAACGCCATCTCAGTGCAGCTGTTTGAATTGGAGCTGCTGGAGAGCCGCTAGAAGAAGTGGGGTGTTTGCTCATTAGCATTTTGCTTTCTATTTTATGAGGCTACGATTTTGTTCCGGATACATACAAGCGGATAATTGACAGGGATGAAGGAGAGTGCAACCACATTGTTTGCTGTAGGAACTGTATCGAAGCATTATCCATTGGCTAGAATGCAAACTGATCTCTTCCGGATGCAGTCATTTGTAGCAAATATCTGACATGTGTGTTATTGACAAGGTCGAACATTAAGTGGCATATTGGTATAATACACGCTTGTAGTGCTTAAGAGAGATGATCCGATGGGCTAGCCTGTAACGGTGCCGGTTACAGCATGGTATGACTAGGAATAAAATGCCATCCAGATCGTTCCTCCGCGAGGACTCAACTATTAGCAAATCTCACTTCATCCATCACTTCAGGCATCTGTAAGTCTAGCAAATCATTGCGCGGCCAGCATGACCTAGCAGGTCAATAAACCATGCAGATGAATGTTGATCACAAGGGTCCAAGCAAAGTTACATCAAAATGATCAGATCTTTAAAAAATTAATATAGATCAATTTTAAATTGAAAAGACAGACTAAAAAATATCAGAGCAATAATCTTACAGCTTTATTTTCAAGATCTTACTGACCTTGGATCATGGAGATGTTAGAGCGTAAGAGTACAAAATGTCTTCCACAAAGGCTTGGCATTACCATCCACAGAAACCTATCTCTTTTCCCCCTTTACCTTCCTATTGAATTCCAAAACTATCCAACCGCAATGCTCACCGCTACTCCATTCTGAAGCTAGTAAAAACTACGCCAACAAATGGGACACACAACTTCTCACCCTTTCCACCATTCTGCCAACCGCTGAGTAAATAGATAAAGCCAACTTCACGCTTCAGGGGTGCCTCGGTTTCTTATCTAATCTGATTGAAAATCGCACCAACGCAACGAGACAAAGGTGCGACAAAATTGGCTACCTCCATCGTAACACGATCGACCTTCCGCCAGATGCGAGCACACCCTCGTACCGGTGCTTGCAGTTCACGAGTTCAGCAAGGAGTGAGAAACTGTAGTAAGCTAGCTCGCGGTGGTCAAACATCATCGATCTTTCCACTCTTCCCAGCGCACTGACATCTTCTCTCCTGACCGTGCGATACGCCTATATGCCGTACATAATGCATTCGCTGTTCTGCGTTCCACTGGAGCCACTGATCCAACATTTACTGTTTCATCATAGAAGGACACTCAAACCGAAGCCAACCACATACAGCCGTTAAACCGACCAGGTTGCACTTTTAAAGCGCGTTCAAGTTGGGCGGGGAGTGGCATGCGGTAACAAAAAAAAAAACGTGCTAGAATTATCGCCTCGTTGTCGGCGGTAACTTAGCCTGAAACTAACACTGACCGGTTTTCTTTACCGTACTCCACTTGCATGACCGCCCCGCATACTCTAAAAACACAGTAAATATGATCCTCGGGAGACGCTTGAACGTGCTCGAACCAGCTGGCAACAGTGTGACAAAGCTTAAACCTTTAAGTTGCAACCGCTAATGAGCTAACACACCGGCGACATTGATTTGGTGCGACAAATGTTTTTGCGACTCCTCGACCGCGGCTAACACTGCTTGGCCAGCTGATGAGTTAAGAGACGTGGGAAAATTGCAAGTCTCTTACAGATGGCTTGAGTCGCTTTAATTATGCAAACAAACTCTGGATGACTTGGATACGCAAACTATGACCGCAACACTCTCGTCCCGGGACCGTACATGGCGTGCTTGCATATTGCAGGGTGTTGCTTTTTTACTGCTATCACCGCTAAACGAACACATTACTCATGATCTCATTGAATAATTTTCATCAAACAATCTGGATGGCGTGCTTCGACCACACCGCACGGTACAAAACTGAACGAATGGCAATAAGGTAATCTAAATTATCATCTTAATTATTTGCATTTTTACAACTGCCTCGTATGTTTCGATGCATGCTAGTATACATAGCTCCTACAGCAAAGGCCTGCAGAGCACGCAATACGTCGAGTGTAGCTGGATCGGGTCACAGAAATTAGGTCAATATCCGTGGTCCAGTCAGTTTGAGTCACGCAGTTCCCTGTAACCCATTAACCTTGGGACGATGAGCTAATGGTGGGCCATCGATTGCACGCATGTTTACAAGCCCTATTAAGACAAACTTGCCTTAATAGAGCCTTAAAAGGCAGATTTAGTCCATAGGGGATATCAGCTACCAATAACTTTGGAGTAAGTGAACACGAAAGGAAGTAAGAAAATGTGATGATTTCAATATGAAATTCAATAGTAGCATTTACTGACATCCAAAAGATGATCTCATTCGCAAGTATAATTCTTGACAACTTGGATACATCTGGTTGATATCAATATGGAATGTCCTGTAATATAAAATTTACACCGCGGTAATAATAAATTAATGATTATAGCAGAAATGTATGTCTCCGAGATATTGCCGCAGCTGTATTACTAATTTTGTTGGTTGAGACGTTACGTCCAGATACCAAAACACCTCTTGCACACCTACCAAAAGCGATGTTTCTTCTTCTGATATCCGCATTTATCAGACTAAGTCCAGATCAATACATTCCTGAACTTGAGCGTGTGTTGTCGTTGTTTTTTTTTTTTTTGCTGGTTATTTCTTTCCTTAAACCGTTAAACCCTGCGGCCACCGGCCACGGTCATGCTCTTGTACCGTTAGCGATGGGAGTGGATAGGAAGGGAAGACGGTATAGCGTGTAATAACAATGAAAAGAACCTCAAACCATCGATGGACGTTATCGTACTCACGAATCGGACAGTTCGCCCTGGGTCTCGAACCGGTAACGTTCGTCCACCCTCAAATAGGCGCTGCACGTGGGCCCCGGGTGATGGATGAATGGGAGAAAAGCGGTGAAGAGTAAAGCGAGCACGGGGTTCCTGGGGTGGTGGTGACTCTATTTTTTTTTTTATCGGTCATCGGCCTTCGGGCACGCTTGGGTCTTTCGGAATATGTTTCGATCCGGTGGTATGGGAATCAACTGACCTCCGATGGAATGTCAATACGTCGCGGTTCGCGTGGTTCTGTTCTCATGTACCGAAGAGTCACACAACATACACACACACACAAACACGATACTTTCATCAAACTAATCGCAGTGTGGTGGAACGAGCATGGCAGGGTGGCGATAAAACGTTAGAATAAAGCGTAGCACACATGTGTATGTGTGTCTGGGAACCAAAAGCTCACGTCATCGGGGCGACGTCGATCGTTGACATATCGATCCCGACGAAGCTGTGCGAACAATTTCTACTAACAATGTGGAAGAAACAGAAAAGAGACTAAACAGAGCGCGGATACATTTGAGTCTGGAAGGGGTCAACTATTTTGTGTGAGTATTTTGCTGCCCTACCTGTCACTACTGTCAGTGGGACTTTCAAGAGATTAAGCTAATCCAGCTACAATCATAACTGCTTATCTTCTCAAATTTTCTACGATGGCTACGATGGTTGCTTGAGTGAATTCTCGGGATTTGTTACACACTTTATAGCATAAGGCTGGCATGTTATTTCAATCGGTACCACCATCGAATGACCACATAACCGCGTCAGGGAACTGTCGAATGAGTTGTATCAAAAATCCCTAAAGCAAACAAACATAGTGAATGTTACTGATAATGATAATGTTCAAAATTCAAGTACCAACTTGAAAAGTCTTATAAAAAAAATATGTGGTCTGCTACAAAAGTAACAACAAAACAAACGTTTGACGTCTATCGCAACCGATTCTGCCTGGTCAAATGATCGGTTGACGACCCCATAAGGCAAAGATGAAGGTTTTTCCCCATTCTTAATCTATGGCAGAGGAATAAAAAAAGAAAACGGGAAAGAAAATCACGTCACGATTTGCTATCCAATGGCTAGAGTGTTTTCCCCATTGAACGATGCCCGCGTAATTTCCTTTCCCCCCTGCAAGACGTTGCGCTGCCTTGGACACTTTGCCCGATAGAGCGAGACAGCGAGAATTTGACCGATTTATCCGTGACGGCAAAAACCACCATTCTGTCTACGTCCACGAATTGCCATCCGGTTGGGACTTTTGGTGGGCCTCCCGCCTTTGGCGATATGCGGAATCGTGTCCCGGAGGGTCATTCGGAGGATTTTCCAGAAGGTAATCAAATAGAATGGCCTGCCATCCGGCCACGTTCAATCTACCTACATGCATCAGGCGACAGGGATGAAGAACGCGCAAAACGAAATTGTAGTACGCTCTCGGTACATTATTACGGTTTTCGCCGGGAATCGAAGCAATTGAAGCGGGCCAGCAGGCGCTTAAAGGCTGGACAAGTTCGGTTCGGGTTCGTTACGAGCCCGCAAGGCTAGATGGTGCGGTTGTACACGTACACCACAGACAGATAGTACAATTTAATTATGATGCAATAATGATTGAGCGGAGCGTAGCGTGCCCTAACGAGCTATTGTTCTTCTTCGGCCGGTATGAGCACTGTACGTCATGGATATGCCTAAGCAGCCTTGTGTTGGGCATGTGAAGGGCTATATCGTTGCGATGCGTGGTTCTAGCGTGGTAGTGTGGTAACGACAGGAGACGAAGCTTCCAAATCTGAATGGAATGGATGTTTGTACGATTCGAAATCGTAGTATGATCGATGTTGTCATTTTGGTCATATATGAAACTTGAAGTGGTTACCATTTACGAAACTTATACCAAGGTATTCTCCGAAATATACACTCACTTTTGAATACCTCTTTGCGAAACCAGGAGAGTTCCACAGATTCTCTTCAATAGTATCCAAAGCACTCTTTTTGTGACTTGATTCTGCAACCCAATCATATTATTATCATTTATGAAATGCTCAAAACCCCCTGAAAGATTTCACGATTGCAAGAAATCACAAGTCTTATTAAGCTGCAGATAAGCGCACGGAGGCGTGCTGTGTGCATCGACTTTCATCCTCTATGGCTAGTCGTAAGAACAGTTCTTCCGAGTTATCTGCTGGAGGTCATCATAATCAGTCAACAGGAGAAGCGAAGCAATGCTAGAAACATGCACGTATATAGTTTTCCCCCTATTTCGCCACCACACCAATCTCTAGCACACCTTCATCCTAGCCACCGAACTTCAAAGAAGAGTCAGGAAATTGATTAGAATCGCAAATCAGCACGCTGCATCTAGCCATTCTGTTACCGGAGGCTGACCAGGAAACGTGATGGAATTTAATTAATCATATGTTTCATCTTTCCACCGCTCATTGCCTTTCCTTTCTCCGAGCACTCCAAAAACTTCCACCCCGATGTCTCGCACCGTTGCGGTGCAAAAGGACCCCCAAAAGACATTGCTCGTTTGCAGCACAACATTTATTTAAATTACTGTTCCGAGTGAGGTAAGAGAACCCGTTCAAACGCTCCACCGTAAGGCACCGCTGGCTCTTCACTATTTGCAGTCAATTTATTTGTGGTTTCATTTATTCTGTGCCTTACACGCGTTTGTCTCAAAATCGGATCCCAGCCGCCAGGAATTAACAGTTTCCCGTTATGCAGGAAAGCCTCCGAGCGAATTTAGTCCCCGTTTCCCATCCTCCAATCGGTGGTAGTTCATTAAATTAATTGGAAGACCATCTTCTAGCGGACTCCGAAGCTGCCTTCAATCTCTCTGGGCCGGCCGGTTTGATGGTGGCATTCGTAGAGTTTTGTGCCTGTTTTGTTTTATTTTCTGCCGCTTTGTTTTGCTACACCGTTCGCGATTTGCATAATGGTTCCCGGTGCTTTGATTTAGATGCGCATCTTGTAACGGCTTGGGCGTGTGTGCATTTGTAACGTTGTTTGCATTTCACGGTACATTATGCTGGTTTGGGGACCCAAAGCATGCTGGCTCAAAGCCAATGCTGTGGAGAGCAAAGGGATGTGTTTGATTAATTGGTACAACGAATTTAGAATAGAAGACCTCATGCCCAAGAGGAAGGGAAGTTGAGTAATTTAGATCTTGAAACTATTAAACAAAAATTATTGTTATATTATTGTCATTAACGCACTATGCATTGAAATTTTGATATCTAGAAATAAAGTTATTAAACTGATTGATATAATTTAAGAACTAAAATACCTTCATTGCAATGATCAATCACATTAATGTCAAACGAACTGACGTGAGGACTCCACAACAAATTTAAAAAAAAAGCTGTAATCTGTTTGCTCGTTAGAGCATAACCTTCCTCTTTTATTATCCAACGCTGCTCAGGAACGCAGGGAAAGAAATTTAACTGTTGTCACTAGGCAAGGTTCACACGCACTTAAAACCATTCCATTAGTGGGCTTTCTTCCATCGCGCATCACGTGTACGCTTTACTGTACCGAAGAAATATATACGCGCGCAGAATAAATGCAGCGTAACGGGGCAACATAAACAACTTGGGAGTATGATAAGCGAAAACGGTTCGTAAAACCATACCACCAACAATGAAAAAAAAAAAAAAAAAAACAACCTCCCTTCTAGTGACTTAAGCAGGTTTGTCGCTTTGCGCGCGTTGAAATCTTTTGATTTGAAAAATCAAAATTTAAAGCGTAACACTAGCGATTAAATGTACTGAACGATTGACTTTCCGCTCTAACCTATTCAAATCACGTTTGTGCTGAAATTTTGTTCACTGTTTGTTTCTTTTTTTCCTTCCTGTCGGCTGGTTGACAACATTCCAGCAGCAGTGTAGCAGGTTTTGATATTTTTCGGTTTAGTTTCGGGCAGAACCTTTGTTCTAGACCTTTTTTTTCCTATAGAGAGAGAGTGTGTGTGTGTGTGTGTGGTGCTTTTCTTCAGCACAAGGGGGCGTGTTGTTCGTAGAGAGGTTTGAAAGCAAACCGAACGGTCCTGAGGCCTGCGAACGGGAGGTGAATGACAAATTATGAGCTCACCGCCCTCGCACGTAAGTCACGTTTCCTCGCTGACTCTTGGTAGCGTTCGTGGTTTGCATACTCGCTTGTTGATTGTTTATTTTTTTTATTTTTTGTATGCTGCGGTTCGACGCCCGCTCACTGTGACGGTATCATTTTCTTTCTCACTTCTTAATTAGAAAGTGCTGTTTTTTTGTTGTCGAAAAACCTGTTTCGGGACCGGCTTGCCGAAGGTTTTGGAAGGTCGAATACGCCGTTGAGTTGTTCGTCAATTTTTATTCTACTTCCAGCCCCCGCCCAGCGTTCGATAAAATCGTCCCGCCTTGTTCATTCACCTTCCTTCCAGGGTGGTAGTAGTTTTTTTTTTTCGTTGGGTATAGATTTAATGTACATGATCCCAGCGTTAATAGTTATTCTTTCCTCAGCATGGCAATAGCATACCCCGACAACATAGGCCAGTTGGCAATCATTTCTAATGCTGACAGCATTCGCTACGGTAGATTTAGGGAAACGCCACAAGATTCTTTCATTTAATTTTTTGTTGTTGCTGGTAATCGCTATTTCTTGTTTGGTCATTCCCCAAAAAAGGGGGGTAAGATCTATTGTACATACAACTTGAAAAGTTTCAGATTTTTTTTAAATATTTTTTTATATTTTTAATGAAGTGAAATAAAAGATCAATGCTGGAAGACATCGACATCAAATAGTTGAGTTTGTTAGACAGATATTTTGGCAAAACTAGTTCTCGTTTGTCCAGGAGGCTGGAGCTCTTACCCGGAGAAATGCCTGTAAAACAAAGAAAGAGTAACAACAAAAATAAACACCAAACAAAGGAATTCTATACGATTAAACATTAATTTCCGGATACGAAGTTTAGCAAAAACGCTTCCCATTTTTGTGACGCAAATTCTCAAACCTTCCTTCAACTTGCCATCCACCTACTCACACACACACACACACAGACACAAACACACAAGCAAGCATACCTGCAAAGGCGAGCGAGCTTTAAAAAAAAATCGAACTTTCCGCACTCCACCGTTTGGATGGAAGGCTTTTGCTTTCTGTGCGTCCCGAAGTGCTTAGTTTGGTGACTGTCATCTTAAATCTCATCTGGCGCGGTTCGGTAATATCTCGCCACACCAGCAGTGGGTTTGGGATTTTAATTTTATTTACTTAATTTCCCTCCTTTGCCAACCTTCACTTTACCCGCTTGGCCCTACGTTACGGATATGCTTTAGCACGAGACATTTAATCCATTCTGAAGGTTGTTTGTGTGCATGTGGAGCTGCGCCGCGTAGTGGAATTTTTGTGGCGCCCAGTTAAACCGTTTGTCTACAGTTATCCGTGGTAGCTGATCGCAAGGGTATTAATCGTGGGGGTGTTTGGTGGTGGCTTGGGCGAAAGAGGTGCGTGCGAGTGGAATATGTGATCAGGCGCCACGTCATGCAAAGTCACTGACAGCTGGTTCACACCCGTAATGTGTAGTTTGGCAGAGATATACGAGGTACAAAGGCAGGTAAAGGTAGAAGGGCAAATCGTAGGGCGAATGATTTTTGCAGCGCAAATCATGACAGATTGCATCGCAATCCGGTTGTCTTAGTTTTGCTCTATCTCGTCCCTTTGCTGTCCTCTAAGTGTACTTAAATGTGTGCTTGTGGCTAGACAATTTCAGTTGCGATTATGTTGTGTTAGACATGCAGTAATGTTGTTTGAATTTACAAAACAAATTTCAAAACAACTTTAGCTTTTCTTTCTCATATGCCGACTACACCAGTAGCGTATATGGAAACAAGGTTCATGCCCACGCATAAAACAAGACAATGTGTGTAGCAATGCTGCTACAAGCAGAAATGAACCAACCCGGCCGTAATAAATCATACAAAAGTGATAATTATGACACTTCCAAAGTTTTGTTGCTCTTGTGATAGTATGGAAACTTCTGACACGTTATAACGTAATTGAACAGAGGAGTAGTGGTGACGGAAGGAGGATCGAACAGAGGAGGATTAACCCTTGTAATGGGGTAGAATTGTAACTTATGCTGAGCTGCCCTAAAATAATGGGCAAAGTGGAAAATTTCTAACCTAAAATTCCTCATAAAAATTTGATTTTTCCCAAATATGATTCCATATAATACTTCCATTCCTACAAATCACGAAACTTATGAACGAATATCTGAAATATCTTTATAGTTCGATGATATATTCGATTACTGTACTTGTTGAAAATACGTAGTTGGATACTCAAACCTCACTACGAAAGCCACAGAAAATTTATCAGAAAATATAGGATGGCTGTCAGGCTGCATGGCGTTAGGCCAAGAAGCAGTAAAAGAAATATTGAAAATAGTACTTTCGTGAAATGGATAATAGCGGGTCTTCTAATTTCTGCTCAACATGGCCATTAGCAGATGCTTCAAAACTGGGATCGGTTTAACCTTCTCAACACATCTTCAAAATGAAATAAAATCATTCCAAGTAGAGTCGGCCGCAATATTCCAGAAATAGCACAAAACATTCCAACTTTCAACTACTTTAGAGGTTAAGCTTAGTTTCAGGGGTAAGATTTGACATCATATTCACTTCAGTATAAACAGAGTAAAAAAAGGCTTCAAAATTACTTCTTGATTGCGAAACCGCTGTAAATTCCAGCACGTGCAGTTCTAACGAAAATCAATCTACATCAATTCAACGCGTGAGAGCTACGAAGATTACGATTTGCAATAACTTTCCATGTTTAGAAGACACATAGCAAATAGTATAACAAGTTGACAAACAGTGACTGTCTGCTTTTTTCTTTTAGCAAACAAAATCTTGTATGAACAGCTGAATCGCTTAAGTGTTCGAACTTGTGAACAGTATATAATGCAGTTGCAGGTCTAACTGCAAATTACAGTTTAATTCAGACTAGTGGAAACAGGCAACATACAAAACGATGCAGATTATGGCTGGTAAGAGTAATACAATCAGCTCTAACGAACGCTAAAATCTTGTATTGTTCACCATTATATTTTACCAATCCTTTTGTAGGAAAGCTGTTTAAGATCACACTGGTGGTTACAGTTTGCTTGATGCTGCTGTGTTATGATCCTGCTGATGCCTTTCCTGGTGCAGGCAACACCAACAAAAAAACGGTGAAGAGTTCTTCCAGTGGCAAATCAAAACCGACCGCCCCTAGGCATTCGCTAGGATCAGCTGCAAGAGGTGGACTGATGGGGGCAGGCGCGGGCGGTGCTATATTAACAGCTTTACTGTAATCAATAAACAAAAAATATTGTGTTGTATTGTGTAAGTGGCATGGCCATATTGCTTCTGTACACTTTATCAAACGTTTCATAATCGTCTACAACTAGAATTACTTCAAACAATACATGCAATTGGGCGGCCCCGATGGTGTAGCCGACAGCGGCGCCTGTCTTTAGACGGCGGGACCGAGGTTCGAATTTCGGGTTCGGCAGTCTAGAAAGCCATTTCGATGGCCGGCATGACCTTAGAGGTCGATAAGCCAAGGCGAAGAAGCATGCAATTAATCCAAAGATGTAGGTTAACTCCAATCAGCGCAAAATCATAATCATGTCGTTTTAGTTTGTAAGCGAATTGGATTCTGATCCTGAGAGTTAACATGTACTTACGAGGGCTGACAATAAAGTAAGGTCTCCAATTTTTTTTTTTTCATAGAAAATGACATTTATTTACAAAAAGCGATACACCGTTGGAAAGGCCAAGGTCTTGGCTACTTTTCTACATAATTGTCATTTTTTTCCAACACCTTGCGCATCCGCACGATAAACTTTTCTTTGCCGGCAGAATACCACTCTCCGTCCGCCTCGCGCAGCCAGGTGTTGACCTCTTGTGGTCTTCGGTCAGCTGTTTCGGCACCCATCGGGCAGAAACTTTGTGATACTGCAAGTTGTTCACAAGGATATGACGGATTGTTTCGTTGCTACACACTCCTCCAAGCTTCTCTTCCAAGTCCCTAATTGTCGCACGGCGGTTTTTGAGCATTTCTGCCTCCACTGCTTGAACAATCGCATCCGAGACCGACGGTCGGCCACTTCTCTCCTCGTCGTGAACATTAGTGCGCCCGGAATTGAACTCGCGGCTCCACTTACGCACGTTTTTTTTATGTCCATACACTTTTCCCCGTAAACTTGAACTAGTTGACGATAGATTTCAATAGGTGTCACCTTTTTCGCACTCAAAAAACGTATTACAGAACGCAATTCGCACTTGGACGCTGACGCGAGGGGTACCTCCATCGTTGACGGCTGCTCAGCCAAGACTGAGCGGTCGGGGAAGCCTCACCCAGCAGCAAAGTGGTAGGGGGGGAACCAAGGAACACGGCGGTGTTGCCAGATTTCGGCTAGCGCGTGATCCGGCGAAGTTGCAGCGTTGGAGACCTTACTTTATTGTCAGCCCTCGTAAACCAAACATCAACATTACGAAAATAAAAGAACACTAGCACTCGAGCTCCAAGCGTATCGAACCCCATGGTGGCCTTTTCGCCAAAGCAAGGATTGATTAGTCAGCTAGGTTGTATAAATCTATCAGACTCCCTTGGTTGCATCATTTAAGTTAGCAAATAAATATCTTCTTGTATAAATATCTTAACGACCTGCTCGGCTATGCCAGCCATCGAATGGCTTACGAGCCTTTCTGATATCTCGTAGTTGGATGCTCAGTCCTCATTACCTTGGAACGGTCCGGACGGGATTTCAATCCTGGTCATGGCGTGAGAAGACCGGCGCCTGGCCGTCATGACCGAGCGAGTCATTATGCCAAAATGCGTATCAGTTTCAAAGCTGTTTGTAGACAATAATTTATTCAGTTATATACTTTTCCTGTACGTATGTGATGTAAGTCAAATATTTACTTGCTGTACAGTACTAGGAAGGGCTTAATATCCAGCTAAGGGTAAAATGAAGCCAAACAAGCCAGAAATGGCAGGTCTAGATTTATTTTTTTCGTGAGAACGGCCTGGCCTTATTGCTTGACGTATGTATACCACGTAGAGGGGGTCAGTTCTCACTACGGAGGGAAGGTACAGATGGGATTTGAACCCCGGTTCTGCCGACCTGGCGCCGCTGTCGCCTACACCACCGGGCCGGTCCAGCATCAAATTTGTCAAACCAAAAATAAAAAATAGAAAAACAAGGCAATCATGCTGCGCTGCGGTCTTCCTCGCAGTAACTTTTGCATCCGTAACATAACATTCAGTCAATACCCCCTCCCCTTTCACTGTATCTCTCTCCCCCCGTTTTTTTTATTTTTTCTGCATATTATTTCTTCGTTTGTTATGATAATAATGCTGCATTATGCTGTTATGCTGGTCCGTTTCGATCCCTGCCGCGCGATAGGCTCCCAAGAACAATTGCCCACACTCACGGTCTCATCTACATTGAATAGATGTCCTTTCAAGCCTTGCCTCGATTCTCCCCATCTTCACACACGCACAGAGTTCACGGCCAGTGACCTTCAACGGGGGAGCAGTGAGGGTAGTACGGAACGGTTGTTGCACAGTGCGCAATTTTCATGCCTCACCCACGGTACACGGTGCGCCGTGCAATGGATGGCTTGTTTGCCAAATTGATCGATTGATAGGGGGCACATCCTTTTCCTACTAGTGCCCCTTCGACCAACCCCTGCGCCCCCAACCCTTGTAACCGATTCCTGCTTATTCATTCAACAAAAGTTTCTTTGTTGTCGAGATGTTGTTACCGCGTTGTCAACAAATGCTTCCCGTGTGCAGCGGTTACAAAAGGAAGCTAAAACCAGCAGCTAAAATGGAATGCGAGATTGAAATCGGACAAAATATTTTCCATATTTATGAGGCAGTCAGGATGGCACATCCTTCATCTACCGTGCCCGAGGAGCATACGCGTGACATCTTGTGCCGGAGGAAAATTACCGTCCGATAATTACCCCCATCGTCTCGGTGAGGCATGGGCAGCACACGGCTGGCATGGATGGGCTTCTGTTTGGGTGGTTGCTCCCACTCCCGAACTCTCTCCTCCTCATATTTTCCACGATCATATCGATAAGGAAGCGCGAGCTAGAGATCGTTAATGCGAGGCGTAATCGTTTTCTCGCAAAGCATTACCGAAGCTTCCGGCTGACCTTCAGAAGGATGTGAACACGTACAGTGTTCGGTTGGGCTATTAATAATTCATCATTTACATACTCTGTCGCATCGGGATTGTAATGCGCGATCGAGAGATTAGTTCAGGTTGGCGGGGCTACAACCTCATAAAATTTTATTCTGCTACTTCTGGCATTTTTTAGTCAGTTTTCCTCGTAGCTGGATAATCAGTCCTGCAAACGAGAAGACGTATTAGGTGATATTTGATCTTGCTGAGAACTCTTTGCCGAAGAGTTAAACTTTTTCCTGAAAATTTGACGTGTTGGACTGATGTGTTATGTCTAGTTTCTACTTGAACAGAGATTTATTGAACACGAACTAAGTTTAATAACTTTAAGTCTCTCTGAACTAATCCATCAACTAGTAGTTTTACTAAACCAACTAGCAAACTACCTATCGACCTTAAAGATAAATCGAGTGAAGAATGGAGTGAAGGACCTTTTAACATATAATACCAAAAAAGGAAGATTAGCTAATCCGGCATACTGGAGAACTGTCTGGGTTGGACAAGATCCCAGATCCGATCGTGTTAATACCTAATACATAAAACCATCCAAATTAGCGAACGTTTGAACTATCAGCAAGTTCAAGCCCAGGTTCTCCCTTTGCCAGCGGCTAATTTCAATGATTTCCTCTTACAGTTCATCGCCTCCGGCTGGATAATGGAGTCGATAAGCGTACCAGCGGGCTGGATAGAATTAAGGGACGCCGCGAGTTGCCCGATGGGGAGTCGAAAACAGCATGCCAGCAGCACTGCACGAAAAACCCATCCACCACTGCTCCTAATCACAGTCATTGCCCGCTCTATCGCCTTCGCTACGCGAAACACAAAATCGGAAGCCTGGCCGTAATGTAAGCCGAAAGCGAGACCGATCTGTCCTTTGTTTTGCGAAGTTATTTCAATGCAAAAAGCCAAACAAAATAACAAAACAACATACACACGTATACACGTACTCCCCTAGCGAAGATAATTTTTTAATCACGCATAAAGTGCGGCCATTTTTGTGCGGTGCCAACGATGGATTTGCTTGGTTCCAAACTTCTGATCGTTTCTGCGCCTGCTATACCATCTCTGCCCTTCCAGATCCTATCGAGCATGGCGGAATTCTGTTGTGTAGTAAGGCTAAAGAAATTGCTTCTAATAATGGTGACTGGAGCGGGTTAAATAATAATAAAGGAAGGAAAAACAAAATCTAATCCACCCGGGGATGACGGAATGATCGATCGGTCGTTGGGGAAGCTTCGATCCCTTGCGAAAGGAAAACATGCGAGAAAAATCAATGACCGACCACCGATCGATGCTGTAGGGCGATAATTTGAAATTACAGATTCATCATGCTTGGTCGGTTCTTTGTGGGAGAAGTGGTAAGATCGGAGGCTTATCATACTTATGCTCCTTTTTGTTGCTTCCTTTATGGAGAAGGGATTAAGGGTGGCTCGGCTCGTTTTCGTGTGTTATCGAATGGTAAAAACGAACGAAATCTAATGGTAGATGTGTGTAGAATTTGCTATTTCTATTTCTTTTGCTTGGTGCGTTCGTCATGTTATTAAGCTGCTTCGAATTATAATGAATTATAATGTTTAACCGCTGCAAGAGTCAATTTATAGGAAGGCTAAATGTTGTTTTAATGCCTTAATATCTGAGTCGGTCTCTCAAATTGGATACACTTTGAACGAGTTTTTTGTTTGTTTTGTGTTACCACGATGGACCAATATATGGTTCTTTATTACATTGGGTCTGTCCGCTAATAAGTGTTCCGACGTTAGGATCAAATATCATGTATCATATTAATTTAGTTATTATCATATGTCATCTACCATTGACTAGATCTTCACCATGCTCAAATCTTGGAAAAGATGGCTGAACAGCAGTCGAACACGTACCATTTCTTCATAGATTTCAAGGCCATGAGCTCTTTTAGAATCCCAGCCAAACTGTTGAATGAGCATGACCAACGTCACATGCCAGGTGAAGGAGGATGGAAAACTCTCAGGGTCCTTTGCTACCACCAAAGGCCTGCGTCAGGGAGATGGGCTCGCCTGTCTCCTATTCAACTTGGCGCTAGAGAAGGTCATGCGTAGTTCGGAGGTGGAGACTTGGGGAACCATCTTCTATAAGTCAACCCAGATCCTGGCATACGCTGATGATATAGACATCATTGGTCTGTGGCTCTCCCAGGTAGCAGAGGCTTACCAAAGGATCGAGCAGGCGGCAGACCAAATTGATGGTGGCACCATCAGTGGCCCTACTGAGAAATTTAAGTCGTCCAAAACTTCACCTATCTCCGGTCAAAAGTCAGCACCGAAAACAGCATAAGGACGGAGTTGCGCACTAGCATGCTGACGGCCAGCCGGTCTTTCTACAGCCTGAGGAAACATCTGGGACTGTATCGTACCTTTATAGTCCCAGACACTCACATACACCTCTGAGACATCGACCCTGTCCAAAACAGACCCTTTTAGTCGCGTTCGAGAGAAAGATGCTCAAAAGGATCGTTGACCCCGAACGTGTGGAAGGACAATGGAGGAGCCGCTACAACGACGAGCTTGTTGGAGACAAATCGACAACCGACCAAATCTTCACTCTACGGCAGATCCTACAAAAATGCCGGGAACACCAGATCCCACCGCACCACCTGGTCATTGACTTGCAGGTGGCCTACGATACAATAGAACAGAAAGAACTTTGTAACACCATGCAGCAGTGTGCATTCCCTGGGAAGCTGGTACGGCTGCTAAACGCCACTATGGACGGGGTGCAGTGCAAGGTGAGAGTTTCGAGAATGCTGTCAGAATCGTTCGAATCTCACCGGGGTCTGAGGCAAGCAGACGGACTCTTCTGTTTGTTGTTCAGCATCGCTCCGGACGGTGTCATGCGAACCGCGGGCTTCGATATTCGGGGCTCGATTTTCAGGCGTACATCCGACTGAAACGCGAATCCAATAGAATTGGATTGAGCATCAATGCGACGAAGACAAAATACCTGCTTGTCGGAGGCTCTGACCATGATAGAGACCGACTCAGAAGCAGAGTATCAGTTGACGGCGACGATTTCGAGATGGTAGAGGAGTTCTGCTACCTTGGCACGATCGTAACTTCAGACAATAACGTAAGCTGCGAAATCCGAAGGCGCATTGTTCAGGGGAATCGTGCCTACTACGGACTCCACAAACTCCTGCGATCCAGAAGAGCACAGCAAGCTCGTTGGCTGGATCAAGTGGAGTCTAACCTGTCAGAGATCGGATGCAGCCGTGGATGGAGGACTGCAGCCCTAGACCGAGTTTCCTGGAAACTAATTGGAGACCTGACCATGTCGACGCGACGTGCTCAATCCTGAGCAGGCCAAGAAGAAGAAGAAGAAGAATGGGAAGTTTTACCTTCATTAACTTTGTACTCTAAACTTGCCACCATCCAAATATCAGTTGTTTCGAGTAATGCAGAACGTTCTTATTGGCATACTCTAGGCTTTAGTTGCAGATACAACAAAATTCCTAAATTTGTTCTCAGGTTCAAAAATTTAAATTTAATCTTGGCCCAATTTTCATAAACTACCAGACATATTCAGCGGCAAGGTGGTCAAACGGTCAGAAATAGATTAATTTTATTATCAGAAATGTATTAAAGCTTCAACATATTTTCAGCGTTTTTCAGCGTTCAATGCTGGCACAGTATGCATCCCGGATCGAGGAGCTGGTTGAACGCATTACCATTTCTCGTTTCCTATCCTTACACCCGTTGCATTGTATGCCTAACGAGTGTTCTTCTAACAAAACTGATTACGTAAAGCATAACCATAACTCGAACATATGTACGAACCCTGGCCAGCCGAGGCGAAAGGTTGAAAACCGTAACACACCGAAGCTGGTCGGTCGCGGCTAACGTCACATTGCCAGTGAGTAAGCGTACTTTCAAATTAAATTGGTCCAACTGGTCCAACAAAATCCTACCAACACATTTTATCCCTTGGCGGACCCTTTCACCTCACGGGGTCAGCGGATAATTGGATGGTGAAGTGATGTGCTGTGGGAGCATCCTTTTTTTTTCCTGTTACGTTAGAGCACCACAGCGTGGGGTGGAAAGCGAAAGCGAAAAAAACTCACGAAAGAAGCGACAGACAAAGGCTACAAATACAAAAATGGAGCAAGAGAAAGATACAGATACATTCTTGCGAAACAATCGTGAAAATTCCCGCATGGAAGATAAATGATTGTATGTTATCGCATCTTTACCGCCTTGTTGGTTGGTACAAAAATTGCTTGAGTTATAGTTTGCTTTAGAGCGTCCCATCTTAACGAACAACGTTACGCTAACACTGTGACTTTAGGCGAGCTAGCGAATGTGTCGTCTAGGAGTTTATTGAGCAGTGAAGAAAAATTGTTAAACCACCAGTCACGGTACGGCTCACGAAGGTGATTGTAGTTTTTGGTTTGTTGTAAGAAACCGAAAACAACTACATTACTCGACGATTGATGTAGTATTGGCTTTTGAATTCATACAAATATTTTGGTTAAAAGTTACTGTTTGATTTATTGGAAATTGAGAGTCAAACCCAATTTGACTTATTGGTTTTTAACCGCATTTCTTATACAATATTCCGTACAAAACAGCTCCGCTTTAGTAATCTATTGCGATCTTTATGCTTTATTCACCATAATTCAATGTTTACTTTATCGTATCCCATTCAGCCGTGCCGTTAGGGCACTTGCTTCTGTTATCTTTAGCGATCCCGCAAGCATTATTCATCGCGTTTTCATTGAACCATTATAATCCTAGAGATTGCAATCAGCGAATAATTTGTGCTACACTGGTCACAATTGCAATTCGCTTACCATTTCGCTGCTCGGCCTCATTGAACAGACAGGGTAACAAGGTCGTCCAGTTTGTGGAGGAAGGGTGAGAGGATGAAACTCCATACTGGAGAGGTGTAGGAATCAAACGAAAATGGAAAGGGTGATATTTATTGCTACAACTACCACGCGCCTGATTATTGCTAAAGCGAGTATGAAGGGGATCAAAAAGAAGTTTATGCTCAATTCTCTTTAGGGAGTGAATAAATGTTGGCAAAGATCGCCTCCGGGAGCAGCCTTTGGGTGGTTGAAGTTTAACGATTCGAATGTTAACTGCCACGGAAAGAAAAGATTGGTGTTGATGATTGAGTTGATGGATCGTGGTGTGGTGGATATTTGTAAGAGGTTTTTTTAAATGTATCGATGATTGGGACAAGACGAGTCTGCTTCCTCCCATCCCTGCTAACTACGTTTGCTAGAGCTTATTTTGATTAGTGTGTGTAAGTATTTAACACCCAAACCTACATAGAACAGAACATATTTAGCTAAAGTTTTTCAAAAATATAAAATATTTGCTTGTTATAGCAGAAATGGTCACGAGAACTCACTCTTTACTCTACGGCAAATCTTCCAGAAATGCCGGCAGCACCAGAGATTGACTTCAAGGCGGCCTACGATACCATAGATCGGACCGAACTTTGGAACACCATGCAGCAGTACGGATTCCCTGGGAAGCTAGTACGGTTGTCAAGGGCCACCATGAATGGGGTGCAGTGCAAAGTGAGTGTTCCATAATGCAGTTTTGACAAAGGGAACGGAAACTCCTGTTTGTTGTTCAACATCGCTCTGGAGGGTGTCATCCAAAGCGCGGGCTTCGATCTCCGGCGGCGTATATCCGTGCGAGGCGCACTCCCGACTGAAACGCGTGGTTAATAGAATTGGATTGAGGATCAATGCGACGAAGACAAAATACATGCTTGTCGGAGGCTCTGACCATGATAGAGCCCGACTCAGAAGCAGAGTATCAGTTGACGTCGATTATCCCGAGGTGGTAGAGGAGTTCTACTACCTTGAAACGATAGAAATTTCGGACTAAAAAATAAGCAGCAAAATTCGAAGGCACATTGTTCAGGGGAATCGTGCCTAAGTCTTGAGATTCAGAAGACCCTAACAACACACGAAATGTACGATGTACCGCACCTTGATACGTCCGGTAGTCCTCTACGTGTACGAGTCTTGGACTATGCTGACGGAGGACGCCCATGCACTCGCCATTTTCGAACGGCGGGTGCTAAGGCGTGCCTGTTTGGCTTTGCTGATATCCTGACTGTAGTCAAAGCTGGAAGGATACGAAGGCTAGGGCACTTGATGAGGTTGACAGACTCATGCCCCACCAGAAACGTTTAAGTTAAATACTTTCGTCATGTTTCAAGTTTTCTGCGCTGTCCATCGGATAGCCATTTTGACCATCATACCGGTGTTTTTGTTTAGAGAGCTTATGGCGGACGTTAGGGCTCCATTAAATCATGAGAAAGTGCTGTATTTTTGTCCCGTTGTTTGTAAAACAAAATTATCGCTCCAGCGCGGGTTTTGTTCGCCGCGATTCGATTCGACACTCACTTTTAAATGAGTCTGATTTTAAGTGGTCTGATTTTAAGGCAAATTGAGTGATCGGAGCGGTCGAATCTCGGCTAACGAAGTTCGGTCTAAGGGCGTGTGCCTCTTGCACCATTTCTCTGACGGAAAACAGTTGCGACCCTTTGACACTTATCAACTAAAGATATTCATTACCGACCCTTGTAACTGCTCACCGACAGGTAATAAAGCGATCTGCTATCACCTTACATGGCCATCACTCACTAAGCTTACATTTAAACGCTTTCCAATTAATTTACACGATACGCTGCGAGCAATTTTTTACGCTCCCCTCGCACGATTTAAAGGTGTAAAGGAAACCCTTGAAATTAGCATACGATGCTACCGGACCGAACATCCCAAACCCCCGTGCCATAGTTTTGAGGGGCTTGTCTTTCAAAATTAAAACAGACGTGGAAGGGTAACGTAAGTGATAGAAAGCAAGACAAAGATAGACACATCACCGCAAAGCACACCCTTTTCAGGTTGAAGAAGCGCAATAAAATAATCGATTTCATTCCCATTCCAAGCGCATACGACGGATTTGACGATTTGCGTTTACCTCACCGTGCGGCTGACTGACCGAAGGCGTTGAAAAGCTTGTCGGCTGTCGACGGCCTGCCGAGTGAAACCACCGATTGGTTCATTACCGATGCATACATAAACACACAGCATAAGTGAAGCTGCGACCTTCACCAGTGACGGTGTGATTTTAGTTGTGCGGGAACAGGGCAGGGTATGGAGAAGTGTGTTTCTTCACCATCTTCACAATTCCTAATCCGTGCATGAGTGATGAAGTGCGAGAGACCGGTTGCATAGGCTGCCCCTTTTTGGGAGGTTCGCGCGTAATGCAATAATGAGCGGAGACTGCCTGCTCGATCGTTAATCATCGCATCGTTTGTAACTCCATTTACTGGCCTGTAGGAGTTTCAGAAAGGGGTAGGAGAGTTTGGAAAAAAATGGGTAAAGGGCCGCCTGAGATAAGCTGCAGAAGAATGTCACACACCAGCCGTTAGGTAGCACTGGAAATTGGAGCAGCTGAACGAATGGCTCCAATCATCTGAAGGTTGTTGGGACTAATCCGTGCAAGGTCAGCTAGCCGACAGAGGTGACAACGATCCGGCCGGTCACAGTTTAACATGATTTAGCGAGAAAACGAGCCGGAATTTATGTGTGAAAAGGTGTTGTAAGCAATGGCTAGCGCCCATATGCTAGACAAAATGGCCGTAAATAATGTGTAGCGGTATTAGAAACATTTCAATCAATCCTATTTGTATAGCAGATCTGTTAAATAGCTTACCTAACACAGTTGTTATTGAGATGTTGTAGGAGCAGCGATCCAGCGTAACTCCTAAATCTTTGATAATATTGCACCGCAACCGCAAACTGTTGAGTCCCAGAGATGGAGCAGTTAAAGACTATTAAACTAACTGTTCGAAAGAATGACACTGGCGCACATTTAACGACTGATATTGCGAGGTCGTTACTTCGGCACTAATAGGGGGGAAAACAACAACTGATCCTTGTAAGCATAGACAGTCGGAAACGCACTGGACAGGACGAAATAACCTATTATCATCAGCGTAGCATAAACACTTACTTATTTACTTGCTTATCAGGCACTAAAACTGCTTTGCGGTCTTGGCCTGCCGCAGCAGAGTCCGGAACCTCTCCCCTGTCCGTGTGGACGGCCTTAAAGGACTTTCTGAGCTGGGTCGTCCGGTGTCATGCATATAACATGGCCAGCCCATCGGAGCCTGGCGAGCCTAATTTGCTGCATGACGGTTGTCATAAAGTTCGTACAGCTCGTCGTTGTAGCGGCTCCTCCATTGTCCTTCCACACGTTCGGGGCCAACGATCCTTTTGAGCATCTTCCTCTCGAAAGCGGCTAAGAGGGCTTGTCTGTTTTGGCTTGTCTGTGAGTACTGGGACCATAAAGGTACGATACAGTCCCAGCTTCGACCGACGCGCCAGGGTTTTTTGAGGTGAGATGTTTCCTCATGCTGTAGAAGCTTGCATTCTAGCGCGCGATTCCGTCTCTATGCTGTTTTTGGTGCTGACTTTTGCCCCACGATAGGTGAAGATTTGGAGGACTGCAAATTTGCGATCACCTATCCGTGTATCACCCCCGCGTAGTTCCGGATTTCTTAGTAGGGCCGCTGATGTCGCATCAATCAACACTGTGCTTCAGTAATATGTCGAGAAACATCATTAATGTTGAGTGAGAACAGCAAAGGCCCCACACTGCTAAGGTTCTGAGGGACACCAGAGGATCTCTCAAGTTTACGTGAAGAGGCGTTGTCGATCTGTACGTGGTAGATACAACTTTGGAGGTAGGCGCTGAACAAGTTCACCAAAGGTAATAGCAACAGACTGTAGGAACTAGGAACAGGCGTTGATGCACGCGATCAAAAGCAGCTTTTACGTCGGTATACATGGCGAAAAAATGAGCTCCAGAGAAGAATACTGCATGCCAGTTGGTAACGAATTCCACCTAAAAAAGCTTCACAAGAACGGATAACAAATTGTCGGTATCACTCATCAGTTTCCACTACACTTTGTAGTAGCGAATACACTATCATGACTCAAAGCGATTAGCATCAGAAATCAGGAGGTCTCTTGATGCGATTCATATACTTAGGAAAAAAGCACATAGTGAGAAAAAACTAGTCTTAAATTGCTCCAAATCAATGCATAACGTTGTATTGATATTATAACTCTTAACAAAGAACACAGTGAAGACAATAAATATTTTGATGGATCGCTAGGACACAGAGTCATCGATAAGAATCATTCGAACGTGTCACCAATTCTCGGTCCGGTGTGTAATTAAGTTTCGAATTATTTATACAGCGACGATTGTAAGTCATTTGCCTAATAGGGCAGACGACCCACAATTCAAAGGCCTACGTAAAATTGTCGACCGAAAACAAAATAACGCTCGAAACTGTTTTTTTTGTCCTTAATGGTAAACGAGCCAAACAACTACAAAAATACAGCAATAATCGCTCTCCCTTTTATTATGTAGCTTATCTTAAGCGTTTCAAATTGTGCTGAACATTGTTTGGTCGCGATGCTGAAACTCCTGCTCGCGGCAAACACACACACACATGCACAAAAACACTCTCGATTTTTCTCCGTGTGTGTGTGTGTGTGTGTGTATGTATGTGTGTCAAAAGCTTTCGTGTGTGCGGTGTGCGCTGATGAACGTTAAACGAGCATGGGCATGGGTCGCCGTATTTCCAAAAAGGAAGAATGACAAATGTTTCGCACTAAAAGCTCAAGAACTGCCAAACTCTAAAGTGTGTCTTCAGTTCATCGTCCAGACAACGTCCATTCTGCATGCGTTAATTTTAGTCACGTTTTATTAGTGCCGCCACAGTCTTCGACTTCGAAAGGAGCAGCATCTTAACCGATTCCGGTCGACGTGAGGGTGTCCGGTTTGGTTTTACGAGCATCCACGAGGCGCGCTGCATTGCCGAACTATTTTATGGTGACCATTTATTGCGTTACATCGCACAAAGCAGCAAGCAGCTACAGTATCCTCCATGGGTGTTCAAACACATTTACGAACGTTCAGCATATGCCTGCCAGTGAGTGGGTTTTTTTTGTATAAGCTTTGCAACAGACAAGCGGAGAATTTGTTCGAAATGGTTGAAGAAGGAGCAGTAGGAGACAAATATATCATTTAAATACTCACAAAACTGTTCGCCCTCTCATGTGGTGCAACAGTTTGCAGAAACCTTTTCGAACGGGTAAAGGCTAAAAGGTTAGTTCAACTGTAGGAAGAAGAAAAACACCAACCAATGGAGGATTTGAGGTTTGCGAAATCAAATCGCATAAAACGCCAGAAGGACATTGCCTACCGAAGTCATTATTATTTTTCATTAATTTCGGTTTTAAAACTTTTAAAAAACGTCCGATCTGCCCAGTCCCGGAGAGGAAATGTCGAATTAGATAGAATTAATTGCTTTAGCCTAAGGCAGGACGATACTCAACCAACGTAACAGCGTCCAACCTGGAATTGTGAGAGGCGAATTTAGTCTTAGAGAATCAAAGGCTCTGTAAAAAAAGGAATAATAAAAATCCAGCCTTAAACCGAGCAACAAGAAAATGAAAAGGAAGCAAGAGAAAGAGAGAGAGAGAGAGAGAGAGAGAGAGAATAAAGAGCTAAAAGTATAAACTGTTTATATCGGGTAGTTTTGAATCATCTCCACGCTGACCACGCTACTGCGCGAGAATGGGATTGGATGCGTAATGGACCACCGCCCAATACGGACAGTGGCCATATAACACTGGGACACAGCCCAGGACGTTATGCAATAAAATGTCAAATCTGTTTGCAAGCAGGTAGCCGAAAGGGAGTATTGGAGAGTCAGCAGTAAAGGCCGGTGGGCAGAAATTTCGAAAACGGTAGGCAGAGTTTGTCTGCTGCCCGATGCCCGTTGCAGCAGCACGCGTAGATGGTACACGGGCGAGGTGAGGCGAGCTGTTTTGTGTGTCACTGTGTGCTATTAGTTGTGTGTGTATGTTTCTAACCGTTCCCTTTTCTCTGTACGTTCCTGTACGTTTAAAACGAAAGACTTGTGCGTTACCATTCGGGTGCACAAGCGACGAACCTACCGATCTTTTTTTTAGTTTCAGTAGCAGAGTAGCAGGGTTAATAAATTGCACGGCATAAGTTTTTTTTTCTAACTCTGGTAGAGCGATAGATAGTTGAGATGAGGATATAGGTTTCATTTCACGTCGTAGCCCAAATGGAGTGGCACAGGCTGTATAATTTGGGTGGTGTAAAAAAATTTGCACCATCATAAATCCTTTCCCCACCGATTGTTTGCCTGCTTGTAGACAGATATAGTGAAGAAAAAAGAGTGGCGCAGAGTAGCGGGGGGTGGGGCTGGGGGGAAGGAAGGTTGATAGTAGACACAGGTATATCCTTTCCCCCAAAGGTATCAGCAAAACAGTGTCTGTTCGGTAGGGTCTATTTTTATAACGATGCTTTCTGTTCGATTCGGCGTGTGTTCCTTTTCGTTTTGGTGACCGTTTGCGAAACACAGTCGATTCTGGGCCAGAGATAAGTTAAAATTAAGCCCGATCGGATAGGTGAATGTGGGGTTGATGGGGATCAGTAGAAAAGACTAACAGTTTCAAAGAAAACCTTTGACAACGTACCCGAATTCGTTACGAAATCGATTCCCCATAACGGACATTTCCTGCAGGGCACTTGTAAGGAGTGATATTCACGGGTTTTTTAAAATGTCTATTACGTGTTGGTAGGATTTTTATGTATTAGTTCGCCTATTTAGATACAGTTTACAACATGAAGATATAAAGCTTTTCAATTACATTGCAATTATTTAATATGGGCACTCATAGCATAACTAGCCGTTAAGGGATTCAAATTTTATTCACCGGCAGCGTTTAATTTGAAATTTAAAAAAATCATTATTTCATAAATTATTTCTTCACTTCACACCCAAGACCGGGGTCAATTTCGAGCCCATGTTAGTGTATTCAAGCACAACCTCATCTCATTAGTATTATTTTGCTGTCAAGTATCCTCACATCATCTTCCTAGTCGAAGGTAGAAAACAAAAAGAGAAAAAAACGTCTCGTAAGTGTAACGCTAATTTATTCAAATCGACTCGAGCAAACGAAGCGAGCAATCACAGCTGCAAACTAAATCCACTGGTAGCAAGGTGAAGTCAATTTTGCCGCTGCTTCTGAACGTACGCAAACCACCAATTGCTGCTTCTCTGCTGGTAAAATGGCAGCAAAAGCAGCAGTTGAAGAAGAGGAAAAATAATCTACACCCGAAACCGTAACATGCTTCACACCTTCCATTAGGCAGACGTGCAGATGAACGGTCTGGAATATGAGATTGTGTGTGTGTTTTTTTATTTACATCTTTACGATGATCGATTCGTACCCCATCTTCTCTAGCCATACTCTAGCTTGAACGATTGAAACAGATATAATCGTAAAGAAAAAAAAACTCGTTTTTACTATCGCCTACACCGCCACGAACGCGACCTTGATCAATTTATTACAAAACGACGCCGATCTACCGGTACGGGACGGCAAGCGTGCAGGCCCATAACGCACGCACGGTTGTACGAATCTGGTATGGGGCCTGTTTTTTCTTTTCTTTTTGGAAGCGAAGAGAATGTCAGCGATTATCATATATTAAAAACTGGTGCCCCGGGGCGTGTGCCACGCTCCAAACGAATAAATGAGTTTTTCTTTATGGGTAAATATTTGTCCGAAAAATACATTTTATATGGGTGCTGAGGTATTTCTAACCTTTTTTTCTTTATTCTTTGTATTATTTATTTAGTTTTCGCTCTCATACGAACACATTCACGTACACAGCGAAAGAGAGCTATCAAGTGTAGCGTTTGCAGTTAAGTACATTTTCATCTTTTAAATTAATCGACACCTTTAAAGTAAAAAATGCCCAAAATTCCTATCATGCTTTGGCCTGAAAACGATAAATAGTTGCGTTCACGTTTAAATTTTTTACCACGCTGGAGGTGACCGAGTTGTTTCCTTTTTTTTTTCTCTCTCTCTCTCTCTTTCTATTTTTTTTCTTTTTCTATATCTGTATCGCATATCATAGTATGGAATAGGTGTGTTTTTTTTTTTGTAATTAAATTGTAGTTACACGCTTTGCAAGGGCAAGACTTCCGTATTTTTTTTCTACCACCCACAAGCATGATGCCGTCAAATTCTGTCCCAGGAAGAATGATTGTGCTGAATTGGTGAAACATAAAGCTCTGCTTACTCTAGGTGGGAAATGTGCAAAACTTGCTTGCTTAGCAGAAACATGACTGGCGTAAAACGGACCAGCGTATTAAGAAACCTAAAATTCTCCCATGAAGTAGATCTAATTTTCATGCTCACACAAGCGCGCTTACGTATCATGTAATCAGGGAGAAGGAATGATATGAACAAAATAAAACACAAAATTACAACATGTTTCTTCTTTTTCATGTAAGCAACTGTAAGCAACAACTTCTGTAAGAGAAGCAAGTGATATGGATAAATTAAACGAACATTTAAATTTGTCGGGAGAATAAAACAATAATAAAATTCCTGTAAATCGATAATACAGCGACGCTTATGTACATACATATTTTAGGAACAGTTTATTAACAATACCGATTTGGTCCCGTTCCCGAGATGATGGCGGCATCGGTCTTCACTAGACCGGGTATCGATTCTCATAATGAATGTTTATCCTTGCGCAGTGCTATCTATTTATCTATCGGTAAACTAAGTTAAAGAAGCGGAAGATGATCTCTTGAAGTTGTAGATTTCTAAACCCGCTTCAAAAAGGAAGTCTTCCGCTCAGAATTATGTTTTTCTACTTTTGTGACAGACACATCAGTTCTAGGTCTATTTGGGATTCTCGCAGGCCCTTTCCTTGTAAATCACCTAAAATTGCTTTAAATTGGCTTAAAATTGCTTTATTGGCTCGTTCGGTGCCATCGAATCTACTTCCCTCGTATGTATCGTCATTGTACGCGGCACCCTTAATTGTACTTCTACACATTCTATATTAGAACAAAAACCCTTCTAAACATTATCATTGTCAAAACGTATAAGAAGTTTCAGAAATTAAGAGAAAGTACAAAAATAATAATTCTGCGTTGAACAGAGTCCATGTCTCGGAAACTAATGCGAGTATTGAAACTACAAATGTTACAGTCTCAGCTTCGTTGTCGGTGCAGTAATCTTTGGCCATATATAAGAAAATTAGGAAGACTTCAAAGGAGCAATTACATATCTGTACATCACCACTGCATTAATTCGTGTTTATGAGAGTCTTTTTACTGATTAGATATGTACTTCGTGTCTGCGTTCGAATCTCACCGGGGTCTGAGGCAAGAAGACGGACTCTCCTGTTTGTTGTTCAACATCGCTCTGGATGGTGTCATGCGAAGCGCGGGCTTCGATATTCGGGGCTCGATTTTCACGCGATCTCTCCAATTAATTAGCTTCGCGAATGATTCACCGAACGGACAACTGCGACGGGGTGCGAGACTTACACCCGACTGAAACGCGAAGCCAATAGAATTGGATAGAGCATCAATGCGACGAAGACAAAATACCTGCTTATCGGAGGCTCTGACCGTGATAGAGCCCGACTCAGAAGCTGAGTATCAGTTGATGGCGACGATCTCGAGGTGGTAGAGGAGTTCTGCTACCTTGGTACGATCGTAACTTCAGACTACAACGTAAGCAGCGAAATCCGAACGCGCATTGTTCAGGGGAATCGTGCCTACTACGGACTCCACAAACTCCTGCGATCCAGAAGACTCCAACAACACACACAATGTACAATCTACCATATCTAATTGATACGTTCGGTAGTCCTCTACGGGTACTAGTCTTGGACTATGCTGACGTAGCACTCGCCATTTTCGAACGACGGGTGCTATGGACTATCTTTGGGGGTGTGTGCTAGCAGAATGAACCACGAGCTATATTGAGCACTCATGCCCCACCAAGAAGGTGCTCTACAGCGACCCGTTCGGCACGAGGCGTAGAGGAGCACAGCGAGTTCGTTGACTGGATCAAGTGGAGTCTAACCTGTCGGAGATCGGATGTAGCCGTGGATGGAGGACTGCAGCCCTAGACCGAGTTTCCTGGAAACTGATTGGAGACCTGACCATGTCGACGCGACGTGCTCAATCCTGAGCAGGCCAAGAAGAAGAAAAAAAAGAACATGTACTTCATGTGAATGAATGATATTCAGTTGTTTTGTGCCACTTTGCTCATCCAGCCCAACTATTTTTATGTCATCAACATAAGAATCTGGATGGACTTAGAAATAAAAATGCCCGAAACTGCACCGAAGCAAGAAGATTAATTAATTAGTTGGTTTATGAGTGACAGTAGTTTTAAAACATTATATTTATTAATTAAGGGAGCAAATCCGATGCGGAACTTTCCTCGTGGGACTGATTAGTAGACCTTAGTAGGATACGTGGCATCAGAAAGTCTAGTAAACCATTAAATGGCTGGCATGAACTGCTAGCGAGACTTCATGAAAATAAGTCATCAGTGTGTGGGTTGGTCCAAAAAAAAAAAAAATGAAAAAATCTATTCTTTTGTGTAGAAACCCTAAATCTAGGCTAACGATAGCAAATCTAGTACGCACACACATTCGATGGAGCTCCAAAGTTCCATTAATAACAGTAGAACTTACATAAGAGGGACCGACGAAATGACCATTGAAAAGCTAATGATTTTCCATCATTAAAAAACCATTCCTTGTGCCTTGGTGGAGGGATAATTGAAACAGTCAAGCACGGGAATGATCGAGTCCTTGACCCACTGCGTAATGATACAACTGCAACCAAAATTGTACATTTCTTTAACCTCCTTCGCAAGAATTCCTCGGCTGGTAATAGCAGACCAGCTCGCGATACAATTTTTGTTATTTCAAAAGCAGAAGCTAAAACCTAGGAGCAGGAAATTTGCTTCACAGCAGGAATGTGGATGGACCGTCCGAAAACCGGAAGTCGTTTGTTGCGCACCATCTGCCTGCCCTGGTCGTGGCAGTTCGTAATATTTGACCCGGTCAAAACCATCCACTGACCTCGTTTCGGTAAAAAGGACAAACCTCGGACCATCCTTTGCGGGGGTTGGGGATCAAGCTTTAGAATGTTTGTTTTATTTTCTCGTCAGGACGCTCACGTAGGTGCAGCCGAAACCCAACTAGAGGGGGGTGAAGTAGGACTTTAGGGAGAGTCCTTAATTTGTTACTTTTCAAATGGATACTGATCACGAGAAGCCAACCAATAGTCAACGAAAGGGGCTCCTGATTAACCAAATCTAGTATGAAAGCACAGGACATGGTCCTTTGTGTGAATAAATAAACGATGCAATACCTTGCCGATATCCATCCACCAAAGATTTAGATGTAGATTTATATCAACACACTCGTCCTACGAAATTTCCATCTGCAGGTTATTTTAACTGAAATGATTTTGTTTTAGTTTTATAATCAAAACACTCCTTTATTCATCGTCTTGTATCATTTAAAGGTACATTTAAAGCCCATTAAAATGTGTAAAACACACGCAAACTCTACATAACCCACTCGAGTTCTCACCCAGAACAAGATGTTTCGTGAAGGCTTATAAGACATGATGTTGAACATGTTCCTCCGACAACCATCGCTCTCAGTCTGGCAGATATTTTACGGCACAGTATCGTCCAATTGTATCGATAATTATGTTTTTGACCTTTCCGCTTATCGTGTGTATTGTGTGCGTGATGTGGCCTTTTCACCCTGATGGTGCTTAAACTGCAGCATGCTTGAGCAATACTGGACAAGATTTTGATCTTGTGTATCGAGCTCGAAGGACAAGATGAAGACTTATTAGCTGAGAGGATTGCAGGTGATTTGGAGACGCTCAGTTAAGTGTTTCCTTCATATTTGACCCGTTTTGGTGCACCCTTATGTTTGTTAATTTTTTTTCTTTCTTTTTTTGTGTGAAAATACATTTTGTTTTAAATGTATTTTTGCCTTATTTTTATTACGCCTAAATAAGCGTCCGGTTCTTACTAAAAAAAGGGAAGTAACTAACACAAACCACAAATCACAAGCTTGTGCGTGCCATACTCGAACTAGGAGTAGTGATCAGGGATCGAAACATTGTTTATTGAGTCTTAAATCTTTTGCTCTCATAAAAATGGTGTCCGTTCGCCAACATCAATCCAATATCTGCGAACCCCTTTGCCTGAAATTCCTGATCCGTTTCCGGCATACGCTGCTGTGGTCTTGTTTCCTTCAGGCTCATCGCTGGCCAGTGGATAGTGTTCAATGAATATTTCGCTAAGCAAGCCAGCGCTTCCTCGCCTTATCCTGTATGCTATCACCTTCTTCAGCTAGAACTTATTAAAACAAGTCATTACCACGTTCGGGCAAGCTCTGTTGTAGACCTCCTGTTAAGTGCCTTCTCTCCTATCAGCCGTCCTACTTTGCGCCTCTTTTCGTCGTCTTTACATTAGACCACCCCTGTACGTCTCATCTCGCCACACTCGCTATGGATAACTTTGATTTCTATGTTGCTATTAAAGTTTGTTTTGTATTATTTACCATTTACAATGTTTTGTATTATTTTGTTTTATTTGTTGACTTTTTGGCTGTTGGCGAAATGTTATTGAAGAAAGGTCAATTATCATGGATTAAGAAAAAAATTATTAATTTATTTTAAGTATGACGGCTTGCGCCGTATTGTCGATTAAGAAAATAAATAAACTAACTTTTTTTCATATAACTAAGACCAGGAGAACCTATTTTGATTAATAATGAATAAATTAGAGTGAATAACAAACCAATAAAACAATAAAATGAAAAAAAACCCATGTGCCAATCTTGACGCGTCGACGGCACAAGACACTGATCTACATTACCCGCCACAAATTGCACCGATTCACATGCGCCACCTTCTATCCTCCCCCCCCCACTCCCTTCTCCCCCTTCACCATTCCCACCATTGTTGCATATTAAACGCACCAGCAGGCGTATGCATCGGTAGTTTTTTTTAAAGCTCTACCTCATTTGAATGCATAAAACTCTCAAGCGGCGTCGTTATATTTCTACTTTTAATCGCTTGGCGCCAGCCGGCTATCGACAACGATGACAACACGCCGTGATGCACACACACACACACACATGCACTAGAGCACCCTGCAAGGTAAAAACCTTGATCTTAAGGTTCCCTCACTTCTTTTGCATTATCCGCTCGACTGCTGCTCGGTGCGTTTATTGAGAGAGAGAGAGAGAGAGAGAGAGAGAGAGAGAGAGGAAAAAAAAAACAACACGAAACAAGTAGAAGCAATAAATACGAAACAACAACAACCGGCTGTTTAATAATAGTAGCCGCCCTGTCAGCTATGCGAGTAATTACGGATTCGATCCGTAGCAATTCCGCGCACTGACGCCAGCCTGGGGTCACCGGGCACACGGTGGTCGCAGAGGGTTGGTGGAACGACCACCAGCAGAAGCGGAAAAAATAGCTCTCATAGCAGCTCAGCAATGTGGATGGAACGTTTGATAAATCAGGTGGGTTGCAATGTGCCGTGTCTCGTTCCGCTGCCAACCCTGTTCGCGACCATACTCTTTAAATAAAATTAGAAACAAACCCAGCATCGTTTGCTGCGTGTGGTGGACGAAGGGAACATAAAAAACGTGGTTTTCCATACTCAAAAATAAACAATTTTTTTTGGAACAAAACCAGCCCCCTTTTGCAGCCTGTTGGAGCGATGCTGTGGGAAAGGGAAAGGGAAAGGAGAGGGACAGTCATTAACAGTGGCACTAATAGGGAAGGCAAATATTCGTAATTATGTTCGATTGTTTGAGGGTCGAGTGTGTGTGTACATTTAACAAGTGAGCTGTGAGATTGAGTACACGCCAAAAGCCCCTGAAGCTAGGCAATGTGCAATGCTTTGTTTTTTAGCTAAAGCTCATGAAACATATTAACAAAATCGCATCCAAAATATGCGTATGCAAGCAAGAGCAAGAAATAGCTAAGCTGAGAGAAAAAGAGTAATGCCAAAAGGGAGAGTGAAGGATTGATTGGTTAAAAAATAAATTAAATTTATCTTGCCGAAAAGGATGAAAGGAAGAAGAAAAGGCACACAATAATAATACTTTGTCTAATCATGCCCGTAAGCCATTCTCGGCTTGCTTCGCTTGCCGGGTGGAGTGCTAAATCCTTTCGCATTATTTTGGGAATTATAGTTCCTCCATCATTGTTTTTTTTTTTTTGGTCTTTCATTTTAAATTCTATCACTTGCTGTGGACGTTTTTTCGTGTTTGTTTCTTTTTTTCTTATTAAGTATGATAAAATATTGTGCGAAATTCGTTTCATCCTCAATACTTTGTGTTCTAATGCCTTCCATTCCAGAATGAAATTTTCGCTTCGCTTTGTTTTCATTTTTAGCCGTACTGTTGGCTAAACTTCTGGACCGGCAAGCTTCCAAAGACTTCTAAATCACGTCACACCAAAAGTGATCAAAGCAGTGCGCGCGCAGGTGAAGGTCGATCGAGGCCGTCGTCATTGTCGTCGTCGCTGATGAATGTTTATCTTACGACAACCGATTGCCCCGAGGCGTCTGCCTGCTTCTCCATCCCGCCGAAGGAAACCACTTAACTACAAAAGCACTGCGAAGCGAAAGGCCACAATGATGTTAATGCATGTGGGCGAAATTTCCGAGCCGGGTGTTGCGTTCGTTGACGGGGGTTGTTAAGTGACGGTGGTGTGTATGTAGGTGACATTGATTTCCATATTCTAGCAGGAGGGTGAACGCATCGGACAGACCACTCGAGTGTCAAGTTTTGTTTTTTTTTATTCGAATAAATGTTTAAACGGATTTTGAAAGGTCGAACTTAATATTACATAACAAAACGAATTAGTTTTGAACGACATTTGTTCTGTTTCAGAGAATAATATTATAAAGTATTCATACTCTTCTGTAGAATACGTATTGTATGGATCTACTAAAGGTATTTCTGAATTTGATTAAATGTATTCGAAATGCCTTGTACGTACAGTGGCGAGGATAACATTGAGCATAACCATAATACTTTGTATTTGTATTTGTATTTTTTTAAAATTATTTTACTTTAAGTAATGCTCGGTGCCGTATTCTAAGCTCTTGTTGAACTGATTTTGTACAAACATCGCAAGGCATTTCCACCCTTTTTTGTTTTTTTGTTTGTTTTTTTAGGTTATTCGGGGCATGCTAGTTAGGCGTTTGTATAATTATTGCTTCAGATACTCATGATGGATATCATCAATCCAAGTTTGGGGCGCCGATAGTGGCGATTTCACACGGAGGGACCGGGTATCAAATCAACTTTGACAGTCTTCCTGTACCGTGAAATGACTACTAAGTAGCAGAAATAAAAAGTAAAACAGGACATATTTGCGTAATGGAGGTTAGAGTCTCTCCTCAGTTTTGGTCTGTTGCCGAAGTCCCCGATAACGCTCACTATCTGGCGCTGTTATCTGTCAATGCAATGTACCGATCATTCTGAGGGACGTATCAACGCTATTACTCTATCCTTATTTGGATCTACCTCGCCTGCTCTGTCCACATGGCTTTAAAGGTGGAGTCGTCCGGTGTCATTCTCATGACATGTTCATCAGTCTACCTGATCAGGATTATGGGAAGTCTAATTCACGTTGTCAGATGAACAGATCAATCAGTTTATCTGTTCACCCGTACAGTTCAAAGAGCTCGTCATTGTAGCGGTACCTCCATTGCCTTTCCACGCATCCTTCGTTGGACCAAAAATCTTTCTAAGCATCTTTTTCCAAGATTCAGCAAAGAGGAGTTTGTCGATTTTCGACAGATTTTATATCTGTAAGCTTTTTATGAAAGCTGGGACTGCATACAGCGTGGCATCGTAGAAGTGATACACTTTGTCCATGTAATAATATTGAAACCAGGTTATATTTCTCTGCAGAGTCGATTTGAATCACATCTAAATTACTCTTTATTTATGTCAAATCCCTCACATTTATCCTTGACAACGGCCCGTAGACGCTTTTGCAAATCGTTGCAGGCCACATTTCGTCCGAAATCTTAAATAAACGACTCGAACGGTAACAAACGTCTTCAAATGTGCAATTAAGAAATAATAATTGTAGATACGAAGGTATGCTATAGAGCTCAGTTTTGCTTATTAAATGTCATTCACTAAGCTTAGAGGATTGGTTGATTTTGCCGTATAAATCTTTTAAAACTATGTTAACCTCATGCATAAGATTTTCATATAATTATTTTATTTTATTTGATTATGGCGGCTCTACGCCGTATTGTCGTTTTCATATAATTTATAAATATAAAATTATCATGTGTTGACATGTTTAAATAACGAGGTGCTCTCGTTTTATCATAAAACGGTATCGAACATTAAGGCAAACAGCTGAGCCCTGAAACAATAAACTATTTATCGTGTTTTGTTGTCCGATATCGTATAATCATTTCAACACTGTAAACCTCCTTAATATGAAAAAGGGTAGTAAGCATCCCCAAAGCTAACCTCAAATCAATAGCATAGCCATGCCTAGGTGCCATCAACGCTGGGCCGATTATTATAATCATTTCCGATCGAATGACATTTTGCGTGTGAGCTGAGGATCCCAGCAACCGCTGCAGCTCCTAAATGGTGTGATCTGACCATGACAAACTACCTCAACGCTGATGGCAGCCTTTGCTGCTGAAGCTGGGATCGTTTCGTGTAGTCTTTTTGTTTTATTTTGCCGGCGAGAAAAGCAGACCGTATTTTAATTTGGTTGCCCTCCTGCTGTGTGGCACACGCAGGCTCGGGTGTCGATTTGTCAAATGGCTCCCCGGTGTTATTGATTCCATCTGATATCAGGGTGCGGCGTCGACAGATTCGCTCCTCTCACCAGGTTCGTGCTAATGATGGTTGCTGAGCCGCATAAAACAAAGCCACTAAAAACTCCAAACGAAAGTAGCGCTTCCGTCCATTTGAGCTAGGTTCGGTGGAAAACGCAGCCAAGCAGTATGCAGCGTTTATCTAACTTCGGTTGTTCGAATGCACATCCATGTCTACGGTCCTCGACCTTTTACTCGCTGATTTCCTTGCGCACCGTTATCGTTACGTTATCGGATGGTTTTGTTTGAATAATGCACGGATTCGGTCTCGCGAGGAAAAAAAAAGCGAGCGTTCCGAACCAAATCGATCGTATGCGTGTTTCTATGAAAGAGAGCCTACGCTTCTGCTCGTGCCAGTGACTGGGTGACCCCAAAAAAGGGTGATGCGATGGTATAAGACCGAGCCAGCCTGACTGGCATTTGATCTAATTGGATCGGAAAGGACGTGAGCGCGCGCGTGACAGCCGCATAAGCATAGCGACGCATAATTCATCAAGCACGACCTCGGCCTCTCGATCCTCGTTGCGCGGGGAAAGCGTTTTGTGATAAATGATTAATTAATAACACATTCGGGTTCCGTTTGCAACCAGGTGGGAATGATTCGACGCTGTTTGTTCACATCCGACAAGAAATATTTTTTATTGAAAAAAAGACTATTCATTAGAAATAAATAATTGGTATGAAAAAAAGCAAATACAAACTGCCCAACCTTCACAACATTTTTTCTCGTAAAAAAAATACACAAAATGTGTATTTGTGTTGTGAAATTCTCTTTCACAAAATGGCATTCTTGTATGCAGAACGTGTTTTCTTTAGAAACAAGAGATATCTCTTAAATTGTAGCCATCTTGTTTGTAGCCAAGGTGCAGTTGAAATTTGCAGGCGCTATTCTTGGGAGGTGGAGTAGGCGACAGCTGCGCCGGTCTTCAGACTACATGACCATGGTTCAAATCCTATCAGGATCGTTCTCCCGTAGTGAGGACTGACTATCTAACTACGTGGTATCGGTAAGTCTAGTAAGCCATTTGGATGGCCGGGGTGACCTAGAAGCGTCGTTAAGCCAAAGAAGAACTCTCAAAGAATGTGACATACACAAAATTCACACGCATGTCCCCAGATGGTGCCACTTGTTACCAGATAAACCAGATAGCCTGTTCAACGTCAGAAGATATCTGTGGACCAATAAAGACTTCAATCATTGGGGTATATGAAAATCTAAGAAAGTTTTTCATGTATTTTGACGTTTCTAGGCTAAAATGCTGTTTGAAGAAGAAGAAGAAGTTTAAAACATGCTATTATTGTCATTTGTCATCTAAGCTTGGTGAATAAAAGCCACTTTTCATGTGCCATGTACCACCGTTGCCATCAAAATTAAGGTTTTTGCTTCTTTTTTTTCGCCGGACTGACTATCCTGCTACGAGTAAACAAAGCCCAGTGCAGCTAGAAATGGCAAGCCGGGATCTCTCGAGGATCTAGAGCCACAAAAGAAGAAAAATCTATAACAGTTTTACACATGAAACATCGTTTGGTGTTTCTTAAAGGCATTCAAAGAGATCTGGGCTATGATTCAATAAATAGCTCAAACCATCCTCTAATCATCTCGCCGCCCAAACCCCTATCACACAATATCAGCTGATGGCACGAAAATTGCGTACCCATGTCCACAAAATTGCTCTCTCAATTTTGACTACTGTATTCGTCCAACAGCAGTGCAGTAATTTTGAGTGACAGGCTCCAAGATGATGAGCTACGCCGATCCGTTTGTTCGATGATGGGATGTGTCAAATTAAGGTGCGCTTCTCAATTGCAATCACAGACTAGCGGGCGGTTTTTTGCTCTCTCTCTCTCTCTCTCTCTCTCTCTCTCTCTCTCTCTCTCTTTCGTAATTTCCACACCACTAACTGACGTAACCCTTTCCAATCCAGTGGATCCAGTTGACCAGTGGAGCTACCTAATTTCCTGTCGTTAAATGACTACCAAATCAAAACATCGTTCCAGCTGGTTCAGGAGCTGGTTGATTCTCCAACTACAATTCGCTTGCGACCTGGGCTCCTCGGTTCGGAAATCGTGGGGCAGCGCCGCTTAATTTTTGGAGCCTACGGAAATTGGACCTCGGAATGTGTTGGCCGGGGTTAATGAGGCCACCGTAACATAACATCCGGCCGTCCGAAAGACTTGCGGTACCAACAAACCTCCCAGGAGTAGCTGTGTGTATGTTAGTGTGTCTACGTGTGTGTGTCGGAATGGCTGTAAAAGACAAACAAAGGGTTTCTTCAGGGACATACCGTGAAAAGAATCGTTCGATCTATTCTGCCGAGTTCTTTTCGAGTGGAGCTTCGAGTACGGCTACCAACCGTTGCCGTTGACACATAACCTTCGCGTGCTTTGCTCCCTGTGCTCGTGCTGCTTGCATTCGCTGATTCAATCAACGGGACGTTTGTGTACAGCAGAACAGTACCAGCTGAACATGGTAGAACAATCTTGGGAAGAGTTATTCTCGGATCGGTTCGAACACCGTACTACGGCTGTTCGATGACCTGGGCATCTAAGGATCGCGAATCGTAAGATCGGCCCCATCAGCGTTGACCTTTGGAGTGCACTAGTCAAGCTTTGTTCCTATGCCCATCGAATGGGAGCCGTACTGTAGCTTGGTTCAATGAACTGGAGGAGAAAAGTCTTACTGCCGTCTTATTAGCTTTTGAACTGGTAATTAAATGCATCTGAGGGTAAAAACTAAACTTCTTTTATTGAAGAATAAGTATTCTTTTTAATAGTAGGTATGTGGTAAGTAAATAGTAGTAAAAAATATTTTTCACCTGCATTTAAAGCATTGTGTAAAGAACTAATTTTTGAATTTTTTATAAGTTTTAAAAAGCTTATCCAGAACATTAATTACATTTGTCCTTATTTTTTATTTATTTATAATTAATAATGACGGTCCAGTGCCGTATTGTCAACACCGCTTGTGTTGAAAAAAAAAAAACAAAATTACAATCATATTGATAAGGCATTTCCTCCCTATTATTTGCCTTATCCCGGGCATACTCGGTTGTGGATGGTTGTGGTGATGGTGTTGATGATGCTGATGATGATGATGATGATGATGATGATGATGATGTATTCGTGGATGATGGTCCGGTTCTAATGCGGTGGCTATTGTAATGATGGTGGTTGGTTGCATCCGAATTCCGGCTATTGTGGTGTTGTGGCTGATCTATTGTTGATCATTTTGTTATGGTCTGGACTGTAACGAACAAATAAACATCGTTAAGACAGCACGAACATTTATTTGTCTGCGTACAGTGCTCTCCAGTGCATTCCAGCAATGACATTCCAAGCTCAATCTAGTCAACGTCCAATCAAAGGATGATCGACAAGCTCTATCCCGCAGCAGCGAAAGCGACTTCACTACTCCCGAGACTGAGCCCGCCAAACACCCCGAACCCGACGCCAACGCTGTCAAACTCAATGTGCCAAAACTGGACTGGAGTGGAGAACACTGCACTTTCAACAACGCCTGCCTCCCTTTTACGGCAGTGTTGGAATCGCCCTCGAGTGCTGCTGCCCAGTCATCGGATTACCCGTGGCACTACAAAAAATACACTTAAAACATAGACAACACAACATTTAACAAAAAAGGAATGGGGAAATACGAATATGGATTGGAAGGATACTTGGGATGTGGAATCATAGGACAAGACCGTTGTCTCTGGCGAATCGGTGAATGATCCTCATGTAGGAAAGGTCCTTGGTAGCCAACACTTCTCTAATTTCTGTACCCGGTCGTCTGCCGATATTCTCGACTGCGCTCAACAAGGAGGGTCTTGCGGTTTCAAACTCCACGCAAGACCACAGAAGGTGATCCACATCGTGGAATCCGTCACCGCAGCCACATACTTTTGTCTGAGCCAGAGTTATACGCTGTAGATGAGCATTCAACGCAAAATGATTCGACATCAGTCGAGACATCATCCGTATGAACGCCCGGTCCACAGAGAGCCCATCGAACCAAGGCCGCAGGGACACTTGCGGAGAGATCGAGAAGAGAAAACGCCCGAGTTCATCCGCCTCCCACATGCTCTGCCAGCGAGACAGGAAAAGTTGCTGTGGAAAACGAAGGAACTCCTGGGCCGAGATAGGTCGGTCGTAAAAAGCGCCTTCTTGGACGCCTGTTTTGGCCAGTGAGTCTGCCTTCTCATTGCCGGGAATTCCACAATGAGAAGGGACCCAAATTAGCGAGATCCTATACGCCTTATCGAACATTGAGCCAAGCAGTTCAATGATTTTTATGGTGAGGAAATCCTGACTCTTAACAGCCTTCGGAGATCTCAGAGCTTCAATAGCACTAAGGCTATCAGTGAAGATGAAGTACTGATCCGAAGGTCTCGCTGCTATCATCGATAGTGCGTAAAATATTGCGGCTAGCTCTGCGGTGTAAACACTACATGGCTGCCTCAATTTGAAAAAAGCTTCGGTGAACTCGCTAAAAACACCGAAGCCAGTGCCCTCCTCAGAGGATGATCCATCAGTGTAGTACTGGCTTATTTGGTCTAAATGACCATACTTATCCATGAAAATACCCGGAACTACCCTCGGGCGAAGATCATTAGGTATGGTCTTAATTTCCTCGTGCAATGAGGAATCTGTTATTAAAATGGAACTGTAGTTCTCAGGAAGGGCAGCACGATTTAATGCCTGTGGAGCGCTAGGATGCACTTGTAGGGCAACAAAATCTTCATAAATCTTGAGGATTTTGCTCTTAGAACCTGTCTCTAGAAGCGCTTCAAAATTTTCTATTATCAAGGGATTTGATACTGAACAACGGACTAGAAGGCGAAGCGACAGCATTTCAAAACGTAGTTTGAGCGGCATCACTCCGGTCATCACTTCTAGGGACATGTTGTGTGTGGATTTCATGCTCCCTAGTGCGAGTCTAAGACAGCGGTACTGTAGCCTTTCAAGCTTGAGTATCAACGTATTGGATGCCCAATGGAAGCATATGCTTCCATACTCCAATACGGATAGTACCGTTGTCTTATACAGTCTCAGGACGTCTGATGGATGTGCGCCCCACCAGAATCCTGTGACTGTCCTTAGAAAGTTGATTCTTTTACTGCATTTTTGCACCAGACGGGTGAAGTGAGTACTCCAGTTTAGCCTTGAATTAAACCATACACCAAGGTATCGAAAATTGTCGGTAATTGATATCTTTTCACCATATAAAAAGACATCAATTTTCGGGTCATATAGCCTTTTCTCCCTGTTTTTTCCCGTGTCGCTAAAAGGAGAAAAGACTACCATCTCAGTTTTCGTAGCAGAGAACTTGATACCAAGGTTTTCAGACCACTCGGAAAGATTATTCAGAGTGGTTTGTAAAGCCAGTTGTATTTCATCGGCGTCTCTGCTTGCAACAGATATAACGCCGTCGTCTGCCAATTGTCTAAGACTGCAGTTTGGCGCTAGACAAGAGTCTATCTCACTAACATAAAAGTTATATAACAGTGGGCTCAAGCAGGACCCTTGTGCTAGTCCATGGAAACTGGTCCGTTTTAACTGCACGTGACCATTGTTGAAATTCATAGCTTTTTCCGACAAAAGGTTGAATAACAAGTTATTCAACTTTGGTCCCAGGCCCGCATTTTCTAACTTTTGACTCAGTTTGTATGGAGAAACTGAGTCAAATGCCCCCTGTATGTCAAGGAAGATAGACCCCATGTTCTGCTTGCGTGCACGGGCAAGCTCTATTTCTGTCACCAAAAGCGCTAAGCAGTCATTAGTACCCCTGGCTTTACGAAAACCAAACTGGGTATCTGATAGAAGGTTGTTTTTTTCCAACCATTCTTCTAACCGTAAAAGAATCATCCTTTCAAGGAGTTTTCTCAGACACGAAAGCAATGATATCGGCCGATATGAATCGTGTCTTGATGGCGGTTTGCCAGGCTTCAAAATAGTGACAACTTTCACTTCCCTCCATTCTTGCGGGACGCTGTTGAACTCCAACATATCGTTGAAGATTCTTAACAGACGTTTCTTGCCCATGTCAGGAAGATTTTGCAGCAGTTTGCTGTTGATCTGATCCAGGCCTGGGGAAGAATTTTTGCTTGAAAGGAGAGCAAGCGATAGCTCAACCATAGTGAACGGTGAGTCCATGATAGGGTCACTGCCAGGCGCATTTTGATGAAAGTTCTGCGCAGGAACGAAATCAGGGCAAAGCTTGTGGGCAAATTCATTTAGCCACTCGCCAGAAAAGCTTTCGCTCTCGTTGATGTTGTTGCTGTTTCGCATCCTTCTAGCCATCCTCCAAAGCGAATTAAGTGATGCGGAAGGGTCTAGGTTATTGACGTATCTGCGCCAATAACCCTTTTTCTTCGCCTTCAACAGGTTTTTACACGATCTCTCCAGTCCTTTATATTTTTCATATAAAGACCTTGAGCCCGTGTCCCGGAATGCTTTAAACGCCTCCCGCTTCTTGTTAAAAGCCGCTTGGCAATCCTTGTCCCACCAAGGAGTGGGAGGTTTTTTGAATGTCCTTGCTTGGTGGGAACGCCTTGTTTGGGCCTCAAGAGCGCACTTGTTTATAATTGAAACAAGTTTTTCGTACTCCTGAACTGGAGACAAATCTTCCAAGTCAAGAGAAAGCGAAGCGGCTACTAATTCACCGTATCTTGTCCAGTCGATGTTCCTCGTTAAGTCACATTTAACGGGGATTCCACCTCCTGGACATCCTCCCTTGATGTAGGAAATTTCTATCGGCAAGTGATCACTGCCGATAGGGTCCTGGATCACCTTCCAGCTAAAATCCAGGGCCATCGCTGATGGACATAGAGACAGGTCCAGTGCACTCGCCCTACTCTTCGGTGTGTGCATCCTAGTTGCCTCTCCTGAGTTGAGGATTGAAAACCCAAATCTGTCGCAGATGTCTCGGATAATTGGAGCGCGAATGTCATCCTTATCGCAGCCCCAGTCGATTCCATGGGAGTTGAAATCTCCCAGGATCAAAAGTGGTCCAGGCAAGACCGCTGCTAAATTTCCAAGATCCTCTTTGATCTTTTCAATTTTTTCTTTTTCATTGTTGGCTATCGGGGGGATATAAATGGATGCAATTGTCACGTGAAGATCGCCAATTTTTGCCTTGACTGCGACATTTTCGATAATTTCTTGCCTAGGGGTAGGTATTCTGTTGAAAGCGTGACTCTTTCGAACACCAATTAGTACTCCCCCACCCCTTGTAATGCGATCTTCACGGATTATATTATATCCAGGGAAGGTAAGATTAATTTCTTCCGATAGCCAAGTTTCACAGAGGGCGAACACATCGCAGTTGTGCTCGCCCACTAATGCTTTAAAGGAGTCTAGCTTGCCAAGCAAACTCCTACAGTTCCACTGTAAGATGGTAGCCCTTGGAGGAATTAATCGTCCAATCGGACCATCATGCTCAAGCATGGCCATTGGGCCAGCCACTGTTTGATCATCCCCTTCAGGAAAGGAAGGGCCCAAGTAGCGATCATGTGCAGGTGCTGCGGGAGGTTGAGGGTCATGAGGAGGGACTCTAGGATCTCGGAAAGGGACGGGGTAGGGGTTTTCGGACAACCCCCGATTGGAAAAGCCAAGCTTTCCAGAGGGGCTTCGGTCCGGGGAGATCGCTTTTTCTTGGGCTCCTTCCTGGCAATTTGGGGATCGGGAATGGGATGTTCAGCATCTCGTTTTTGGACTGGGGTGGAAGCTTTAGCTTTGGCGAGACGCTGTTGTGCCAAGGATTTAGTTTTTGTCCTTAGGACTTTCCTTTGTACCTTTTTATAAGGTACTCTCTTCACCGGTCTCAATGGCACCTGTTCGAGTGCAGTCGGGCTGGACTTGCCATTTGCATCTGTACCCAAAACAGCAAAAGGGTTTGATGCGTTTGCTCCCTTTAGAGCATCGCTGTACGATCCGCGTGCCCTTTCGGATATTGTTTTCGTCTGCTCCTTTTGGAGTTTTCGGTACACGGGGCACAAAGCTACCTCGTGCCACTCGTCCCGGCAATGCGAACATTTTTGGGAGGGAGCTTTGCACTCCTCGGTGGCATGTGCCCCTCTGCATTTTCCACAGGAAGTTTTGCGAGTGCAAAACGCATCGGCATGCCCAATCCGACTGCACTTTGAACAGGTGGCCACCCTTGGTACGTACGGCCGGTCAATGGGTATCCTGAGGCCTTCTAGAATGAGGGCCTGCGGGAGTACCGTACCCTCAAACGTAACCCGGATTGAGGAGGTCGGGACATATTTTTTTTCTGGCTTGCTTGAAGCATCAAGCTTGAAGAGCTTTTTTGCTTCAAGCACTTTTATCTTGGGCGAGTTCGGGGTTTGAAAAACCCCAAAGCCCAATTGCACCACTTCCTCCTCAGGGTAATCGAAATCCTCGATTACGCCGGAAACCTCAACCAGACTACCGGGAATATAAACCCGGTAGTGCTCCGTATATTCTGGGTCAGCCGCAATGACGTTGGCTTGAGCCCGGTCCTTTGCGGTAACCCTGATCTTGTTTGGGCGCATCCGAAAAACATCGGCAACGCCCGGGTACTTTTTGAATAACGATGCCGCGATCGTCCTTACATCGAGTTGTTTAACTCGCGGCATAAAATACACTATTGGCTTAATTATTACATTTGTCCTACGATACCTAAAATTGTACTTTTTAATGACAACTGACAGAAATTCAAATGTCAATTACCAATCACAGTTAATCGTTTTTAGAACACAAAACGCTCTTGAAATTGTTTTGGTCTCAATCTAAATTTAATTTTTTCTTGTGCGACTTATTTCAGCACGATGTACAACCTATTTCCTTTCACGTCAAGATTAGCCTGGTGGTAAAAGAGTATGAGACTTAATCAAGGCCTTCAAATTCATATATCGCTCATTGTGCATAAAGCACTGCTAGAAATAAACTTATTCCAGCAGTGTCAATCCATTGAAGTAAAGCTTCCACGACAATACGAGCATCAATTTCCTTATTGCTATTCTCTAGCACTCTTTATCCTCTTCGCTCTTGATGCTGCTGTCCCTTCCCTTCGTCGATTGTCGTACGATCAGAAAAATTTGCATTTGGTGGAGTGTTAAACGTTCCAGTGGTAGCTATCCGTCCGAGAGCAAATACCGGGTGTTGATTGACTATCGCAACGAAAAGGAACTTTTTCAATATTCCCGCACTGATTTCGTGGCCGTGCATAATTTTTCAAAACTGTATGAAGCACTTTCTCGACATCAGGCGTCCATCGTATTCGCCGTTGCTTTGCATTCTTTTTGCCGCACTATGCCCTCTTCGGTGCCTTCTTGAACGGTTGCTTTGGGCGAAATGATTGGTGCGGAAGCTTAGAAAGTAATTCCGCGTGATGGTTAGCGGGGTACGAGTAAGTGGGCCCAATGGGCGAGGTGAATATTCTAAACCGGCCCAACATTTTAAGGACCATCTTCCATCTTTTGCTGCAGTTTTGTGTGGCGTAAATGGAGAGGCAAGCGTCTATCGCCAGTGGGGCCTTTGCAAACCGATAATTTATTCCTTCCGCTGTTGTGCTAGGCTGGTAAGCGCTAGTTTTCCTTTGACTCTTGTTTGTATTTTTCCTTCTTAGTTTCATTTCATAAATGCACACTTTTCAACAATATAAAAATGGCTACGAATAAAGTAAAAGGAAAACTTCAGGCCCACTCCTAGTTTTTCTCCGGCCTGCTATGAATGGGGAGGAAAAAGCTCTCACGAGTAAGCGAAGGGTCTTTCCCTATTTTGAAGAGGTCAGTAAACCTTTGCCCTTCCCCCTTTTGGTAAAACAGTTTGCTGAGGCCCGTCCCAAAGGTTCTTTATGAGGTTTTTGACTCACCGAGGTTTGCTCGTTCGATCCCCATCTAACTTGCTAAACGGATTCTCTTTCCGCCTTTCGGTCTTTCGTTCTTTAGCTTTTGGGGTCACCGATTGGGTGAACCCAGCATACCCAAGAGTACAACAGCGTGCAAATGATGAGTTTTTTCTTATAAGTTCCTGCTGGTGCAAGAACCGTTGTTCTTTCCTTTTTGGTCGCCAAAGGCTCAAAGTTAACTTCACCGTTTCGCCGAAAACAAAAACAAAAAAAAAGTGTGTTGGTCCTATTATTTTGCACGAAAGAATATTTCGGGGCGCGCAGAAATTTTTTATTATTCACTTTCGTCACGCACATTTTAATAAAAACATTTCCTTCATTGGCCCTTATTAATTAACAGGGCTAAACAAATGATCATGATATATTTAATTGCTAGAAAAAGGAATTAACTTGTAATAAACCAGGCCAACCGTACAACAAGTGACCATTCACATCAACGATAATCTTTTGCGAGTTTTTTGAGAGTTTGACCTTACAACAAAAATCTTACAAGATGTACAAATTAGGAAATCAGATAGTATAGAAAGCAATAGAAACCAACAACTTTGAAAAAAAAAACACACACACACACACATCCAACCTATTGGAAACTGCTTCAAATTTGGTTAAATGTTTGCTTTCCAGCTTAATTAGTGCTCAGTTTAAGCTTTTAACGCCGTGCGCAATTTTCTTTCCAAAGATGATGGGCTGCGATCAGTTTACCCAAGTGTAATCTGAAAATCCTCCAAATCGGACATCAATCGTTAATACCTTCTTGCATTAACGGACTCTTTCTCGCCAAAAACACCAAAAAACACTGAGGAAACAAAGCCGAGGGAAAGGTAACTTAAATAATTGACACCGGCGTCGCGGAGCGACGGTTGAATTTTAAGACCATTAAGCTTCTTTATCTCTACTATTTCGGTGGGAAGCATGGGTGGGCCCAGATGGGTGAAAGATGTAACGGCACGCTAACGCTTCCCACCGGTTCGAATGGTCGATCACAGGAATCATTCTGGATGGGACGCTTACGGAAGTGCAAGCGGTAGCCAAGATAAACCACTTGAGATTAAACCGACCGGTGTGGAAGGTCTCTTCATCATCGTTGTCGTTCCCAGTGTGTTGCCCGGGTGTCACCGGGACACGATTGGGATCTTGACCGCTTGATGGACTGCGGGATTGTGCAAGAAGACAAGAACGGGAGCTAGCAAGAAATTCCTCCACTATAGGAATGAGACATTTTGTCACACGACCACGGTGGAAAACGCACGCCAGAACACCGATCATCTGATTGTGTGAAGCAGGTCGTCGCAGGTAACGTCGAAAGAGCTGCACATAGTTGAAAATGTAAACCATGTGTGGTGTTAGCGATACAAAATAATAGTATTTTGTAACGTTTGCTTTTATCGCATAATTGTATCTAGTCATGACCTAGCCAGTGTTTAATATGTCCTGATTTTTTTTATCTCGATTTCTGGTTGCACAAATTATTGGCTGATATCATCTAAAACTGTTAGTTTTTGTACATAATAACAGATTTTTAGATAGAAAGGACATATTTTTCGTTATGTACTTCACCTTAATTTAAAAGCTGCAACAAAGAAGAGTTTACGAACATTATTTAAGTCACTTAACTGAACGATAAAGAAAGCTTTTCATTGTTTACTACTGTGTCCGAAAAGTAAGGTGACATTGGATGTCAAATTTTGCGAGCGCCAAAAGAAGCCCCTTGTTTTTATTTTCCGTTTGTCAATATGTATTTTTTTGACGGTTCTGCCACGTTTTTAGTTGCAACATCAATCCGGTTAGGAGTGACAATTTGCTTTCGGTGCTGCGCCAAGTGTTTTGGTCCATATTGACCATGTCAAAGTTTGTGGAGCAGCGCGCATGTATCAAACATTGTTTGCGCAATGAAATAAACGCTGCGGAAACATTGCGGATGTAACAAAAAGCCTTCGGGGAAGAATCTATGTCGAATAAAAATGTGTACAAATGGTACAGTGATTTCAAGAATGGCCGTGAGAAGGTCGAAGACGAGAACCGTCCGGGGAAACCATCCACTTCGACCGACGACGCCCACATCGTGCAAGTTTAGGATTTGTTGGTCAACAATCGTCGGTTGACGATACGAGACCTTTCGGAAAGTATTGGGATTTCCAAAGCCTCGGTCAACAGATTTCTGGAAAATCTAACTTCTGGCTGTTCAACAAGCTAAAAAGGCCACTTCAGGGACACCGTTTTGACACTATTGAGGAGACAGAAGCCGCAGCGACTGCGGAACTAAAGGACCTTCCAGCATCTGCGTTTTCCACCTGCTTCGAGGAGTGGGAGAAGAGGTGGAAAAGGTGCATTGCATCGGAAGGGGATTGCTTCGAAGTTGATGACCTTCATTTGGCCTAAGAAAAACACGCAAAGTCACTTTATTTTTCGGGCACAGTAGTATATTATCATACCTTTAATCAAGTTTGGCAAAGAAGCTTGTTTAATTGTAAGAGCAAATAATAAAAACTGCTAAACAAAACAAGATTATAATACCTGTAACAATTATTTTACTTTCGATAGGTTATAAGAATTAATAAAACATTAAGATAACACTTGTAGCTAACTACAGAACATTCAGTTTTTTTAAAATAAATTTAAAATGATAACAGCAACTTTGATAGTCAAACAATATGATTTTGTTGCATGATCAGCTCATAGATCTGAAGGATATTATGTCTTAACAAAAAAAAATCGACCTCATTTCTACCAACGAGTCCGTTTAAATAAATCAAGAATAAATTAACAAATTAAAAAATGCGAGAATGTCAGCCGAAAAATCTAATGCAGATAATGATACTTCTCAAGATATCTAAGCTTTTAAGTATTTCTGGTCCCTTGCAAAATACTTACCATTAGAGAACTGCGTGCCTCTACGGCCATTAGTAAGAGAACTGTTTGTAGAATATTCTGACAGATCATGATATACTCAACAGCAAACAAAAAATACCATGTACAGCACATGAATAGTAAGCAAGATATCAGCAAATCGTAATCGTATCAGCGATTATCGTAAGAATCCGACACACAGACTGAGTGCAATGCATTAGCAAGTACCAAGTTTTATCAATAAAAGCATGTTTATTTGCAAACAGAACAAAATGCTTCCATTAATCTGAGTGCATTTAACGATGGGAAGCCTTCATTTCATGCACCCATATTCCGATTAATTTTATGATGTCTTCATGCAAATGTAGTGCGTATGAAGGTGAGGCACACTGTAATCAAATACTGATGTCTTTTATCACCAATTGCATAGAAGTGTCTGAATTATTCACATCACTTCGTTTATTTTGCTGCCTGTTGTATGATGTATGCACACTTCCCGCCTTGAGATGGTTCGATTCATATGTTAATTAACTTTATTACTCCACCCACTCAGTGTACGGCAGACACCGTTTTGCAGTGCGCCACATTGGACGAAACGTATCCTGGTAGCTCGTAAAATAAAAACCTTCGCTACGTGATGACAGCTTACTGTCTCGTATGTTTCGTTCACTGTCTGTCATCGGTAAGGGTTTCACCATCGACAATGCGGTCGGATCGTCGCACAATAAAACAAACAACACCCGGCAAATGGTACGCAAAGCTGCATTTTTTTTGCCACTTCACATCAACCGTGTTACACCCGTCATGTCACGCGTAAAGTGGGCAAATGGAATAATTGCAGCGAGAGCAAAGTATGCCATAAAGTACTGACATATTCCGCCAGTACTTGGGAGTGAAACAAGAAAATGGCGCGCTACCGGACATTTGCGTACCGTGGGAACAGAATGGATGATACGAAACGACAATCATACACAGCCCAGATGGAAGCGGACGGATTGATCTGCAAATCCTTTGGCAGGACGTTCTGCACTGCTAAAGGTCAAGGGAGGCTTCCTCTGTGGTTTGGTGCTGATGGAGGGTGTGTTGTCACAGTGAAGGTGATTGGAAGATTTTTGGTCTATTAATCTTCGTCAAACGCTGCTGAGTAGTCTGTCGAGCAACCAGAAACAGTGGTTTAAAATCTACGATGATAATTTATATTTGTTTGAGCAGAGGTGAAGAGCGAATTTAATGGTATTAATTTTGTTTCTGCTTATCTTGTTATTTATAAATCCATAAACTGGTTTTAAGAGCGACGAAAGGATTTGAGTATTTTCGAAATAGGCGTGAATTATTTTAGTTATTTGGGATTTTTTTTATGTTGCCACTATTTTGATGCAATTTTGTGGATTGACGTATAAAAAGAAAAGTAGTTTCTAATTTTCTTTTAAAGTTATATTCTAGTTCAAGGAATACGGCAATAATCCATTACTTCCATTACAACTTTCAAATTAAACGTGCAATCGCTACTCATGTTTGATCACAGCTCAACACCGTCTACCAATAATAGAAAATAGTAAATAAACATGCGACGAACAGAACAGCAATGAAAAGGAGAAAAATAATCACTCGTTAACCTTCTTTCAGCAACGCTTCCTGACTGTGAAGACAGTTAAAACCGGATGAAGTGGCAAGGACGGCATTATTTTTATGGGCGATCCTAGTAAAATCTTACTATGCCCTTTCCATGTGCTGCACACGTACTCGAGATAGAAGCATCAAACTGTTCCAACCAGTAGCACCAGCGAGATCAAAATCGTAGGAATAAAGCAAAATAAATGACATACGATCGACAGGAATGGAAAGGCGTATCGAGATTTATGACAGTCGTTTTCGCCCTCCCCAGGTATTTGTGGCGTCGAGTGCAAACGAAGGACTGTTAGACCCACGCCCGCTTTGCAAAAAAGGTTAGAGATTTGCTGCATCTGTCCGGTTCCCTGGCAATAGCTATGTCCAAGTTGCTTTATAGTAGGCTTAACTTCAGGAAGAGTTACTGCAAAGAATGCGAAACGACGTAAGGCAGGATCCTTCCCGACGTAAACGAAGCAATGAAAATAGGTTCTGAGATTTTCTCGTTTTGCTCTATGTGATTCTGAATGCATTGGGATGCTCAGTTGCAGTGAATTCCCATATCACTTTGACTCGAATTCGAATTTCCCATCCGAACGACCGACCGATACGAAACTAGTGCACCAGAGGGTGGATTTTTGAAGGAAACAGAGACACAGCGGGAGAGAGGGAGAGAAGGAGAGAGAGAGAGAGAGAGAGGGATTACGTGACACGAAAGAAGAAAAGGGAAAATCAAAGTGCACCAACGTACATAAGGTCAACCGGGTGTGGGTGTGGTGACGGGAATGGCGATCCGTGACCAACCCTCGGCCTGGAACTGTTCCGCTTCGTACGACTGACTGAAAAAAAGGGTTGGAAACAGAAGGGAGTTCCAGCGGAGACATGGGGAGCTATAGGTTAGTCACGACTCTGGCTCCAGTCCCGGAAGCAAAAATAGGTCCATGGCTTAGAGACCCTCATCGAATGGCCGGATCGATTGACTTTACAGCTTTTTGGAGCACACCGTAGTTAGAAGGCGATCTAACGTCTGGAGGACAAGGGACGTAAATAGTGGTAGCAAAATCGCGGCGAACATAAACGATGGAAGGTGAAAAGAAAACATGGGAAAATAGTTTATAGGTTTCGCGTTAGCAGTGAGTAACGTGAGATGTCGGCGAATCGTTGGGTGGCTTTGGGGCGGGAAGTAGCAATGTGATCTAGAAACAGGAACGAGTACGGAAGGGAACGAGCGAAGCATGTGATGACACTATTTGACGCTACACGAGAGTGTCTTACAAACAGGAAATGTCACTTACTTTAGCACTTAGTAAAGGTATCTTGCGATCATTCGACATACGAACTATTTTTTTGCTAATATACATTTTTTTTAATTACAAAAATATTATTGTTGTGTTCATCGAATCTACGGTGTGAAATTTACAAATTCCATCTGTCATTTTACATCGACGAATATAGTGTTTTGAAGTTCTGAAGCAGATAACACCGATCAAACTTTTCACTTTTGTTGGTGAAGACTTTTATTGGACACTGGCATTATGTAATAAATGCATCTTGACTCTGACTTTAGTTGTACTCCTCCTTTCTATGTGTCTCTCTTTCTCTCTGTTTTCCACTGAAAATACGTAACCAGCATGGGAAAATGTGTCGCAAGTAAACGATAGCGACAAGTGCGTGCCCGTTCATGCGGGACAACCAGTTCAACGATGTCCGTCAAAATTGCAACGATGACAGGCGCAGCCTTATCTTCTGCAAGATGCCGGTACCATTCCGTCGCCATCACGCAAACGGCATGACCGACGAGTGGTTGTACAGACCGAAACCTGTGGTTTCACAATTCACCATCGTTTAAGCCAATTCTCACGCCACTGAACATGTTCGCCTCCCTGCGGACACCGTGCGCTGGAATCTTCGGAATCTCTGTCACCAACGTGCGTGCCAACGACAACTGGCACTCATCAACGCACGGTTGGATATAGGGCGCAGTTGGAAAGAAAAAAAAATGACCAAGAAAAGTGGTACCGGAAGCTCGTACCGGGCGTACGAATTGATTAGAGTGCCGGGCATTACTATTTGTACCGTGCGCACGATGCGTGTTACCCATCGCAACTGGTTTCGCTCCGTGTTTGACTTGTTTCCACAGATTGGCCTAGTTTTCCCATCGGTCGCTTGCAGCTGGATGGTGTAACCGATCGATTATAGCCGAACGCCGTCCGGTAGCTTATTTCGTACAAAACATGTCACTACTTAGCAGTGACCATCTTATTTGTGTTAAATTGTTTTCGTTACCTTACTCGCAATCTTCGGTGTTTCAGCAATGTTAACGTTATGTTACAGCTGGTCCCGTTTGTTGCATACCTGGAGCAAAGAATTGAATAGAAAATTGAAATTAGATATGTGCTTGTTTGTTTCTGTTAACATACATTTTGTTACACTTCTAAATTATTGTCCACAGCCGTTCCTTCCAGAATACAAAACAGAAATGCATGAATCACATCCCTACAAACTATCTCCGGATTGCTTTTGTAGAAATTCATTCTTCAATCATTAACAATCGAGGAAAAAAAAATATATTTATTACAAGTTTGCAGGTTCACTTATTTTATATGATTATGATCAACGTATCAACGTTCTAATACCGGCGCTGTCTAAATCTCGCCCAACAGCTGATCCAATCTAGCCCTCGAAAAACGATTAGCACGACTGACAAGACAAGATCTTGTGCTTATGAAATCGAACATAACATTGCGTCAATAACAACTGTTTCATAAGTTGAAATTAAAATTAAAAATAAATTAAAAGAAGCAGTTTAAGTGCGCCTGCAACGATTTCCAAAAGTGTCCACGGACCGTTATCAAGGGCAAACATGAGAGATTAAAATTAAAATATTTATTTATTTATTTATTTATTTACAATTGAATATGACGGTCCAGTGCCGTATTGTCATTAAAATTAAAATAATTGTGCAAAAAAATTGTGCAAAAGTGAGAAAAATAATTAAAATACAATGAAAGTTTTGTGAAACCCAAACGTCTTCTCAAACGTCACGTAATTGTCACTATGGTATTATGACTTTCCGTTTGGCTATCCGTTTGGCTAAATCAGACGTTTAAAAGTCGATGACAGATGTTTGTCGAACGAAAAGGCAAAAATTTGCATTGCCTGAACCAAACGGAAACGCACGTTAGACTGAAAGTTTTCCGTCAGCCAGGTGCAACGGAAAATATAGTTTGCATTCATAAAAAACATGTTTAAGCGTAAATCCGTAGAAAAGTGTATATATTTTACGTGGATATGTTATGACAATCATTTTGAAGTCTTTTGAGTGATTTTATTTAGTGGTTTGTAGGAATTATTCTGGAGCAAAAACCACGAGAGTCCACCACGAAAAAATTTCCAATACAAAAAGTATATTATTAAATCAAGCTGACTCATTAGTTGTTGATTCTAGTGAAAATTTGCATTTAAGGACAGGTTTAATTCTAATGATATCATCTGTGAATGTATGAACTGAGCAACCGGCGCATGTGCAATGTATACAAAAAGTCGATGAAACATTCGTCGACTCCAACGGGTGACCGTAATACAAATTTGCTTTCCTTTTGGTTAGAGTCTTTCCGTCGGAAAGTTTTTTGCGTTTGGCTTTGACAGAATATTATTTAAGTTGACTTCGAGGAGAAATCAAACTTTATTACAAATGTGTACCATGTCTACGCTGCCACCCTGTTGTTGTTGGATTGGCAAGTAAGGATAATTATTTCGGACGAATAAAATTCATGGAAAAATCGGCTAAAAATAAACTAAAGCCTCGTATTTGTTAGCAAGCCTGGGTCCAGAATACTTTGTGTGCTTATTTAAGTGGAGGTTGTAGGAAAACTCAGCACAGCTCTAATGAATCGTTTTTAGCTGTAGATCACAGCTTCTACTTGACATACTTGTTGTTTGAGTATAAATGTTTCTTAGCATGATTTAATATTCTGTTCTGTTAAAACGTAGAGTAAATCCATTTTAGACCATTAATTTAGCATTCATTCTTCTTTTTCTTTCTTCAGAGATCTTCAAAGCAATGGAAGCTGCTGGACATCTACCTACTGAGCATAAAAATCCTAGGCTGTGTACACACAGGCACTCATAGCAGCTTATTTTGCGATTTTGACTCCTGTGGGAGCTGCTAATCCTGCTTGATTTTGTAAACATCTAGTATCTAAGCGTCCATCTTTTATTTTTAATTTCAGATCAAAAATATTTGGCATAATTGTGCTAACGATAAATATTTTTGGTGATAGTTGTTTAATTGCTTGAGTGCTTTTTAAAAACTTCAAATTCAATTTCGGCAATGCGAATGATTGCGTATCAACCGGCATACCATTCAAAGATGCCGAACTAAGATTTGGTTGTATAATATCCAATCCATTTGAGCATCGTCTACTATCACTCTAAAAGACTAATGTTTAGTCAACCACTAGAATGTTTCCCTGCTCTAGAATAAGCAGAATGCTTAGCACTATTAGCCACCAACTGTACTTTCACAGCACTTTTTCCTCTATAATCCGTTCAACAACGAAGTTTACAAAAGTATCTACTCCCAATGCTAGTCACCAACCTTTTAACGAAGTGCATCAGTAAAAAATCATCTTTGGATACTCTTTGGATCCTCTTGGAGACAACTAGCAGGAAAAAGAGTCAGAGAGTCTCTTGCAACTTTTGACGAAATTGTTAAAAAATGCCACTTCAGCTTTATCAAAACGAAGTTATTAGCTCCTTCTCTAGACACAGTTACCCAAGCCCACCATAACCTTCGTAGCGTAGTATCTTTTAATGTCCTGGACAAAAACTGAAGATGCAATCAATGCCATTAACGTCCACCGAAGAAAATGGAGCGCTCCAACAAATGGGTTTCCTTGGGTGCAATCTTCTTCAAAATAAGCGAATAAAGAGATAAACTTGAAAGCAAGGATAATCACCCGTACATGTACAACCTGCGTCCTTAAAGAAGCTGTACCTCAAGCTGAAACCCGTGGGAAACTAGCTTGTATGTGATGCGCTTTTTCCGCGGGTAACGGAACGTACGCCGATGTCGACTGTGGCGGTAAGAATAGAAAATTGTTCTGACCGTTGCTAGGGTCATCAGAGTAGGGAAGAAAAACCGCACACACCTAACAAACTTCTCCCCGGGACAGTTTGGACAGAAGAGAGGAGTTGAAGAGGAGTTTTGTCGCAAATTAAAGGGTAACTTTCCCGCAGGGTGATGGCACTCCAAAGAGAGTCGTTCCAATACACATTGAATGATTTCTGTGTGTCATTTGGCGTTGCGTTATTAGGTGATGATGTTGATGGATGCTATGGTTGATGGATGCACTTTTTATCTTGATTGCTTGATGCAGTTGTTCGATGATGGTGAGAAAGCCGGCTGGTAGAATCCATGTTCCAACTTGCTGTAGCCTACCTCGTATGGGACGATTTGTTCCAAAAATAAACGACCCATAAATCTATCACTTAATGCACAGTCAAATTTTGGCACTTCACTTTTAATTGCGGGAACTTGTAATTTCCTAACACTGAAAGCAACTTGGGAATATATATTATTTTATCAACCTTATTGGTCCGATCGAACGACACGATGCATTGGCAAGCAGCAACCGAGCGCGACTAAAATTGGCATCATCGTGCGTGGTGAATTTAATCCTTTTTCTCCTCGATCGCACTAAATGCATAACACGGATGACAGTGGTAGACCGTCTCCTGTGTCGCCTGAGTTTCCACTCGCAACCGACCCTATCCTCATCACCCGTGCCATACCTTTGCCTGGGCCATAAGCAATGCATTCATTTAATTGATTTACCTCCTATACATCCACCGTAAGACGTTTCTTTTTTATTTGATTTTTATAGACCAACTTTACTTCTTCCAGCATCCACTCCTCCTGCTGATGGTGCTGGTAACCTCGTACATGCCGAATGCTGATTTGTTCAGCCGCGTTGGTAATATCGATAAGCCAAAGTAATTTCATTAATCGGTCGTAAAAAAAACAGTTGGTTACAGTAAACTTCCCTACCATCGGACACTTAGGCTTCTTGAAATAGAGTGCACTTCCATCAATGATCTAGGAACACACTAACGTAACAACAGCAAAACATACGAAAAAGCCAGAACTACTGGCAGAACGAAGATGGAAAACTGTACCAATCATTCTATTCCTGTACTAGCAAGATGTACACCGATACACTGGTACAGGTGTAGCAATGGGTCGTAAAATTCTTATCCGCCATTTTTACGACCATCATCCCGGACCTGTGCCCGGTCCCGGCTAACGGCAGCTTGACGAACAATTGTGAACAATTGAAAGAGGAGCCAAGGAAAAGGATTTACTCTCGGAACCAGTTCACCCATCTAGACGAGTTATGGAAAACCATAAAAAACTACATAAAATTTGAATTTAAAGCTTTTGGCCGCAAATTGCAGCATGCTGCATTGATGACATTTATGGCAAGGAGAAACAAATTCTTGCACCTAATGATATAATTCCTTGTTTGCGTGTATTTGGGTAGGTGTTTGTGACAGGAGCGAGTGGGAGGAGGGGGACCGAGGGGGGGGAGAGAGGGTTTAGCTTTTTATTCTCCCCTTAGTGCTCCTATTATCGGCAATTTGCACACATAAAAAAATAAAAACAAGCACACTATAAAAATGGATTGCAAAAGTGCAAAAAAAAGGGAAATGGAATCGAATCGATTAATATTTAAATACTCATGAAATCGAGCAGTCGTCAAGGTGCGGTTTTAGCACCTGGTTTTGGTATGCCGTCACCCAAGGATGAGGACGAGTTTGTGCTATAAAATCGTGGCGAATTTTCATGGTTTGTAGGCAGATTTTACCACGGACCAATCACAAGCTTAATGAGATTTATTTATATTTTTAGATTTCGCTCGCAAGAGTATCTCAATTCCAATTTTTCAGCGTCCACGACGGACTTAAAGCTGATACAGTAAAATGAGACATAAAAAAATCAGAATTTACTAACAAAACTGAGCAAAGATAATCTTTTAGTATGGTCACCTGATAGTGTGCCCATAACATCATCTAAATATATATAAGAAACTCGGCTCTGTATAGGTTTAACTGAAAAGAACAAGAATTTTGATGTCTTCTTTTTGAGTTAACGACTTTCTAAGTCATGCCGGCCATCTAAGTGGCTTACTAGACTTGCTGCTACTATATGTTTTTTATTTATTTGTAATTGATTATTACGGTTCAGTGCCGTATTGTCAACACCGCTTGTGTTGAATAGAGTTTTACAGATTTATAAGGCATTTCCTCCTTATTCTTTGCCTTTTCCCGGGCATACTCGGTTGTGGATGGTGATGATGATGATGTATTCGTGGATGTTGTGAGTTTTAATGGTTCGGGACTATTGTTGTGGCTATTGTAATGATGGTGGTTGGTTGCATCCAAATTCCGGCTATTGTGGTGTTGTGGCTGTTCTATTGTTGACCTTTGTGGTTTGGTCTCGACTGTGATAAATAAATAAACATTGTTAAGACAGCAGTCCAGCAATGACATTCCAAGTTCAATCTAGTCAAGGATAGTCAAGGAAGGATATTTGGGATGTGGAATCATAGGACAAGACCGTTGTCTCTGGCGCATCGGTGAATGATCCTCACAAGACCGTTGTCTCTGGCGAATCCGGTGAATGATGTAGGGGAGGTCCTTGGTAGCCAACACTTCTCTGATTTCAGTACCCGGTCGTCTGCCGATATCCTCGACTGCGCTCAACAAGAAGGGTCTTGCGGTTTCAAATTCCACGCAGGACCACAGAAGGTGATCCACATCGTGGAATCCGTTACCGCAGCCACATACTTTTGTCTGAGCCAGAGTTATACGCTGTAGATGAGCATTCAACGCAAAATCATTCGACATCAGTCGAGACATCATTCGTATGAATGCCCGGTCTACAGAGAGCCCATCGAACCAAGGCCGTAGGGACACTTGCGGAGAGATCGAGAAAAGAAAACGCCCGAGTTCATCCGCCTCCCACATGCTCTGCCAGCGAGACAGGAAAAGTTGCTGTGGGAAACGAAGGAAATCCTGGGCCGAGATAGGTCGGTCGTAAAAAGCGCCTTCTTGGACGCCTGTTTTGGCCAATGAGTCAGCCTTCTCATTGCCGGGAATTCCACAATGAGAAGGGACCCAAATTAGCGAGATCCTATACGCATTATCGAACATTGAGCCAAACAGTTCAATGATTTTTATGGTGAGGAAATCCTGACTCTTAACAGCCTTCGGAGATCTCAGAGCTTCAATAGCACTAAGGCTATCAGTGAAGATGAAGTACTGATCCGAAGGTCTCGCTGCTATCATCGATAGTGCGTACAAGATTGTGGCTAGCTCTGCGGTGTAAACACTACATGGCTGCCTCAATTTGAAAAAAATGCCTCGGTGGACTCGCTAAAAACACCGAAGCCAGTGCCCTCCTCAGAGGATAATCCATCAGTGTAGTACTGGCTTATTTGGTCTAAATGACCATACTTGTTCATGAAAATACCCGGAACTACCCTCGGGCGAAGATCATTAGGAATGGTCTTAATTTCCTCGTGCAATGAGGAATCTATTATCAACATTCTCAGGAAGGGCAGCACGATTTAATGCCTGTGGAGCGCTAGGATGCACTTGTAGCGCAACAAAATCTTCATAAATCTTGAGAATTTTGCTCTTAGAACCTGTCTCTAGAAGCGCTTCAAAATTTTCTATTATCAAGGGATTTGATAATCTGCTGCTGCTATATACTATGTTCGAAATTTCGAATAAACTTCCCGAGACTGGCGCAGTTAACGCCGACTCGATCACTAAATTCTGAGACCTCCACTCCAAGGTACTTTGAGACATAGTCAATCCTCACTATACAAGAAGTTACTCATTTCTTCTCCTTCTTGGCTTAACGGCCTCTAAGGTCATGCCAGCCATCGAAATGGGTTACTAGATTTAACGATACCACGTAGTTGGTTATAGTCCTGCCTGTCCGATCCTGCCATTTGAAGACCAGCGCCGCTGTCGCCTACACCACTGGGCCGCCCCTTATTCATTTATATTCTATTATTACGGCTCACTGCCGTATTGTCAACTATTCAAGAAGTATTCAGACAAATAAATTCTCCAGCGTACTTAGACGATGTCGAGCCCGAATTTCTATTTCTTATTTATATTTTTCCAATATCAGAGATAATGATGGTAGTTGGATTATTGACGGTGTAACTGCAAGTATTATTACTAAACATTACTACTACTTATTACTAAACTAAGTTTAGTTTAGTAAAATTACTGAAAGGATGCCAATTAGTGGTATTCAGCTAAAAAACGAGTTGAGCTAAAGGAACAACTTGACTTTTGCTTTAAGCTTACTGATAACACACAATTCATTCATCTGGAATTCTTAATAGCAAAGAGCTTTTCAAAAGTTGGAAATATGCATAATTTTCGGTCCTTTCCATGTTTCAAACAATACGCAATTTTAACACAGATTTAATGATGGCACCATTCCAGATAAAATTTTAATAAAACCAACAAATTCCCGCAGAGAACAACACATCAGCAGTAAAAGGTGAGAATTGCAAGGATTTTCTTAGGAAAATCTATAGTAAAATTCGCAAAAATTATAAAGAATAACGAATTGTGTGGCTAAATAAACGAAAAACATAAAACAAACAAGGAGTAAAAATAAATAAACATACTTAACAACCCATCCGCTCGCACATCGGCTGTCCCGTTTGTATTATCTCGTTTGCACTCGTAAATCCTATTTGCAGCTATTAATTGGTGGCTAAATTTTACTGCTCTACTAACCATGCTAATGCCTCGCACTATCGCATTATCTACCATTAGAGACCAGTATGGTAAACCGTGTAAGCCTAATTTGCCCACCGCGCTCACCCCCTTTCCCTTTCCAGCCGATAGCCCCGTCGCAATTTTAGGTTTTGCACCACCGTATCCATCGATTGTAAGTGATTAGCCACATTCCTAGACGGATTAAGTGGCATACCATGTCCTTCGACCGTCTCGTCACTGCAGATTAGACCACATTTCTCCATCACCTTTTCGCAGTACAGCTGCGTGTGTTTGCAGGGAAGCCAGAAAGTGTGCGCACACCTTCACGCACGCCTTCGCTCGTGAACAAATTAATGCAACGCTCGGTGTAATAAAACCAACACGAAGTGCGCACCCGCGCGCAACGTTAAAAGCAGCTTAGTGCGGTGACATTTTCCACCCTCGAGTGAGTATTCCATCGACTGGCTGGCTGCCCCGGATTCGGTTCCCTCCATTTTCCGTTTTCGTCTTGCGGATAGATGAACGATTATTAGTGTTTGATTTGATTTATAACTTTTATCTGCCGGATGTGGTTGATGATCGGATCGTTTGTTTGAAAATGTATGTGCATTGCCACGGTATCCTTGGCTGCAACGGGAACATATCGAGACGCATAAAGGTGTATGATGACAGGTGAGGTAGAAAATGTGTATGAAAATGCTTGGGATTGTACGAAACCAGCACGCTGAATTGATACTCCAAGCGGGTTTACATTTGATACTGTAAAGAATTGCTTTATTCTTCTTTTTTTTAGAAAATAATGGTAAATTTTCAAGCATTACTGCCTGGCATTACTATCAGAATAATAAAAAAAACCGACCGTTCAATTCACTCATTAAGCATTGCTGGGTCAATTTCGATTTTTATTTTCGTATCTTTCACTTCATGTTTAAGCAGTAAGATAAAATAGGTAGAAAAAAATCGCTTCTTGCTTTCAGACCCATTATGTACAGGGGTTTACAGGTCGTGTTTTGCATGTCAGCATTTCATATTTATGATTTATTTAGAGTCAAGTGTCTATCAAGAAATTGGCAACTGATTACCTACGATAGCTTGGATATAGTAACTTCAGCCATTTTTGATGTGTGACTACCAAAAACTATATTATACAAGCACATGCTCCAAAAACAAACAAAACAGTGAATATCTAGTGTTTTGCTGCGAAGGTAAGCTAATGGCAAGGGTGCTCTGCCTTAATCTGCATTTTTCATAGTCAGGTTCTCAGTATTGAGGACTGACTATCCAACTACGTGACCGTCTCCTGTGTGTTAAACCTCCTTTTCATATCCTAACCTAGCTCACGTGTTACGGCAAGAGAGCCTTCTCCTCAAATGGAAAGCGGTGTTTAACAATAGCATCTATTCGACTAACATATACCATTATCAAGTTTTCGTTCAAACACCTCTTCCTTATAATTTCCTTAATTAAGTTAAATTGTTAAGACTTTAAGACAGTTGTTGACAGAGTCGAAATCAATAAAAAAAGACAACTAAATCAGTAAGCCATGGCAATACGGCGAAGAGCCGTCATACAAAAAAAAAAATTTAAAAAGGCAAGTAAGTCATTAAATGGCCAATGTGTCCTTGAAAAGTCGCAGAAGCCATTAAGACGAAAAGGCGTACAGCGCAATTACTTAAATTTAAACCACATTTCTTCCTGAAAAAACCGTTCCAAGCGAAAGGTTTAACAAAACTAAAAGCAAAGAAAATTGTATTAAATTGAGGAGTGAGTTTAGTAGATCTGTCTGTTGGGCAAAAACAGTTTACACCGCAATTATGTATTCCTTAGCTTAAATGCTTAGAAATTAGAAATGTTCAATACAAAAGTTCAATAATTGATAATAAGCAACATGAACAAAAGTTGTCATTAAAATCAAGCCAAGCTAGCACTGTCACTGAGAGTGAGAGTGAAACATTAATGAACTTTAAACTAGAGCCATAAAACCCTGTAAAGTGAGCATCGTGATAAGAAAAACCAAACATTATTTACAAATTGAACCGCACATTCCATCACAAAGGACTGTTTTTTTGTGCGGTTTACATGTTCTCGTATCGTTATTCCACTCTTGAATCTGGTGTATTATGTTACCATGCGTACCGAATTCCTTTGACCTTCCCAAGCCAGGCCAGCTGTTGGACATAGCGGAAGAGGTCAACCGACGGACTGTTACTGAGCAAATATTGCCGCACGATTGCGTGGGACAGACGGGGATTCCGGCACACCAACATGACTCTGTGACGGAGTAAGGATTCTTGCCCGTTGGGTGAAGCCTTTGAACTGCTTACAATTGTCAAAATAACTGCTGTGTCCAGAGGATAGAAGACCAAGAAAAAAAACAGGATCAAGCCATGCGTCAACCCCGAACACAGAGGTGAATCGGAACTGTGGGAACACACTTTGGCATGTTTACCAAGAGAGAGAGACAAAAAAAAGCAACAACATTCGTTGGTGGGTTGCACTGGGAAAGGGTTACAACTGTCTGTTTGCATAGGATGCACAACGCCTTCGCTTTCTTCCGATCCGACGTTTCTCATCGGATACAAGCAACGTAAAACAGAAAATCACTTTCTCTTCGTGCGATCGAAATCGATTCAAACTTCATTTGACGCCACGCTGCTAATGTTCCGGCTGAAAGGGAATCGCTGGAAGCAATGGGCTGTAGAGAGAACATCAACGTCTGGCCCTTCTAAAAAAAAATGCGCTAGTAACGGCGTGCAGGAAAATGTAGCAGAAGAAAATCACGAAAACAACGCTCGTGCAGCGCATGATGAGATAATTTGCGTGGGCACAGTGATGAATTAATTTCTCAACCACCCTTGTCCTTGCATCCCCTTGTCACACACCCCTTAACCGGATCTCAATGCTTTTGGGCATCCGTTGGCGCGCGATTAAACTTCGCCCATGATCGATCGCTACTTCGATATCGAGACAGGAATTTGTATTTCTGCTCGTTGGTAGAAGAAAGGCAGTCGCATCGCTCGCGTGTGTGTGAGGGTTTTTTTGTTGTTGATGTTTCAAAACCTTCCCGTAATGATTCCTGGGTGATGGGTCTACAATGCTTTGCAATGGAGCAGCCGGATCCCATCAGCCGGCACACAACGCTCAACAGTCTAGTGCAATAGTCGTGTTTGATTGATGACGACCGAGTAGTAAAAAGATGCGGCAAGCGAGAGTGAAGGGCTGCAGACAGGCGGATCGTGATCTGGATGCAAAATTTTTACTATTATTGGGTCGGTAAACGCGTTAAGAGTTTTTTTTTCCAAAACACTTAAAAAGAGCCATCTTCCTCCAACTTACAACCATCTTACTTTGCAATGAACTGGGGTTCATACACCTTTGGAGACTCAGTTAAGGTACACTACTAGGATAATATCAATACAACCTTTTTAATACTATGGTACCAAACATTAGCAAAAGGCTTAAACTGGAATCGAATTATCAGTTTTGTGGATGGAATGTTTAAGTTTTTCAAAGAAAACAGTTGAGATACTGCTTTACAGGGTTTACAGGCTGCTTGTTACACGTTAGCCGCAATTTAAATACCTTTTTAATTCAATTCCAATACACTGATGGTGTGGTCACCTTTTTCAGTTTTGTTTCATTCTTCAAAACATCATGAAATATTTTTGTTTAAAACTTAAAGAAATTTCATCTGATCAATTGTTTAATTAGAAATTATAATCGCAACCTGCTCGATTTGACAGTGTACAATACTACCCATAAAAAAATTACAGAAAAGAAAATTATTTGCACGGAAACGAAATATTCATGAGATGATGCAAAAACTCCTTTCGACTGGGGTCACTGCTCCTACAAGTCCTACAATCTTGTGTAGGAGTCCTACAATCTTGTGTAAGTGTCTACAATCTTCAATGTAGACACCTTACTTATAGAAATGAAAAACGGTATTGAGATTTCAAATTAGCCTGTCAAACACTGGAATATATAATTAAGGTACAAACATCGTTAGCCTTTCTTGCGCCTAGGGCTTATCTTATCTACAATGCACAAATCGTCTCCAGGTTTAGTTTTTTAGATGATACAAATAATTATTTGAAATAAGCGTAAGAATGGTGTCAATACGGCGATGTGTCGTCATACTTAATTATAAATAAATAAGTGTAGGGTAGAGGGAAGAAGCAGTTTTCAAAGCTTCAAAACATCAATACATTGCTACTTCCTTGGCTATATGGACTAAGGTGCCACTTTTCTACTTCTCGTGAATAATGCTTGTGAATTACTTGTAAAAAGCCTACGAAGTTGAAATCTAGAATCGGGCAACAGCAGAATGACTCAGATTCATCCCTCTACAATTTCCATATGCCCTGTGACCGTTCCTTCTACAAATTCTGACTTAATGCGGCATTTTATCACAATCCTAGCCTTCCCATTATTCAACCGGTCAAGATGCCATTTCGTTCTGTTCACCGCAATATATATATAAAAAAAAACAGAAGTATCTTCCAAGCAGCTTCACTTACGGGCGATAAAAATGCTACACATGGTTACGCGAGCACGAGCAGAATATTTCCGAAACCAGGAAAGGGCAGTGAAAGTGAAAGTGATTTTCGCGCAACCCTAGACCGGGACACAGCCAAATCCGCATCTCAAAACGCTCCTTTGCCCGCAAAACCGTGTGCCTCTTTGGTAGTACCACGCCCGTTTAACGAAGATTTCGCCATCGGTAGGAGAAAGGAGATTCAATTTACCTTTTCGGGTTTACCGTTGGCTGGAAGCGAAAACCCTTGCCGCTGGGTTGGAAAACAATTCGCAAAGAACGGCCCCAACGTTAATGCTGATTTGTTGGCGTTGATGTCAAACGGGACTGTTCGGGACTGTCTGTCGCACTGTCTGGTAGATCAGTCCCCCGCAAAGCAACACCCAACCTTAAATCTAAACCCGTTCCTGGCAAACGTTGCGTTCGGATGGCGGGAGAGCCCCAGCCGTGAATATTGATTGAACCGAGCGACTGCAAAAAGGGCGGAGAAGCTGAAAAAGGAATGCTAGGGAAAGGTGTAAAGAAAGGGAAGGTAAAATAAATTTGTGCCATATTAAATTGACACTTGGGTCTGGTCGATCGATACGCGAGACCGTATCTAAAACCTTGCATCCCGTGGTGTGACGCCAAAACGAAAAACTTCGGTACGCTAGACGACGAACCTCGAAGTATTTACTTTGTTGAACTTTCTCGTCGATTTGCTTGCATCATACATGGGGCAGGATGTGAACGGGAGGAAGGCAAGAGTGGAAGGAAAGGAATTGACAGACTCATATGTTGTGAGATCATATAGCACAACACCTCGCTTACCCTCCCCCATACACATATGTGTATCTTTACATGTATAAGTAAAGGCGGGTTCGTGGAAAAATCGATCGATCAACAACTGACCTGAGAAGCGAACTGAAAGGATTGAACTTGCGTGCAAAATATGGCTGCCTGCGTTGGTTTTTACTTATGAATCGATGATAAAGTTATAGACCTCTACCATACATAAACAGTGGCACACACACCTTTCCCGAGAATCGTTGCGCATAACGGACGCCGCACACGGCACACACGAAGGCGACGTGTTTCGGGTTTCGTATGTAGATTATTGCGTGCGGCATTCGCTGCATCGAGGCATTTGCATGGCACCGCATACAAAAATGGCCACTTTCGGCCGGGAATAGCCAATTTCGAGGCGGCAAACTTACGGGGAGGGAAAAAAAATGGACGCCAAATACGCGGAAACATTGAGTGTGCGCGACTTATGACAAATAAAATGAGTTTTGCTAGCGCACACCGCGGTAACCCTTCCGCGCGTAAGGGTTCGAGACCGGTTTTTAAAAATATCCCGCCGAGTTTTTCTTTGCCTGTCGATCGTTTGCTTGCGTTCGTTTTCTTTTCTTCTTCTCGCTTTTGGTTATCTGATTTGGAACGTGTTGCAACGATGGCTGTTTTTGCTGCCTGCTTTTATTTGACTTTGCATTAGCGTTTAGTTGCAGCTGCATATCGCGCTTAGGGTCCATTTTTGCTGTTATTAGCCGGAGCCGTTTCACTTTTATAACCACATACGATGTGTTGACCACCGGTTTTGGGCCGAACCCTTGTTTGCCGCTTTCATTTAACACCTTATCGACCACACCGTGGCATTTAATTCCGCAGTTTATTGCGGTGAGCACGATGGTCATTTACTGTCGCCGTTCGATTGAATCAGATCTTCACCTTGCGAATCAATAGTAAACCAGCTCGTACCAAAGCTTCCTAGATCTTCACCTTGCACATCAGTAGTAACACAGTTGGTACCAGCATAGCTCACCAGTATATGTAATATTTTTTATGTGTGTGCTTCGCGCGATTAACTGTGGCTGCTTCATTGCGAGCTCACTCTAATCTGCGATTTGATTTTCGCCAAATGAAAATTTGATTTCTCGATCGATGCAGCTTCACGAGCATGTTATGCACCCAATCGTAGGTACTAAAATGGAGCTATTCGCTCATGCTCCTTGGTTTGCCCATGATAGGAGCAATTTTGCTCTCACTTGCAAAATGTTGAACTATAAAGAGGGAACGCTTTGACCGGAAATTGCGATTAAATGACCACTTCCACCGGTGGATGATTGCATTTTGCAACAGCTTCGGTTAAGCAGCGCTTATTTTTATTGCTACCATTAGTGCGATGTAATAAAGTATCGGTATTTAAAACCGTTTCAAAAGTTCGTCCTTCTGTAGCTGTATTTTTGCTAATGAAAGGAAATTACGACGCACTGGACTAGTGAAACTAATCGGCTGGATGATTCAAATATTTAAATTTGCATCTTTTAGACGAGTTGTTGAGTTGATTATGACAGTCTATGTTTCTGTAGGTCTATTAACCGGCCCAGACCATTTTAATCATGAGTAAATCAGATGTTCCAGCTTGATAACCAAATAGATGTGTTTGTTTAAGTTACGCTGGATTAGAATTGCCTTTACTATTGCATCCATCGTAATTGGTTTAAGACCAGTGATGTCAAACCCATTTCAACTCGCATCGAATTCGCACTCACATTCAAATCAAAGAATTGAATATGTTACTCAAACATGACTTAGTCCGATAACTAATGCTTTCCTGAGCAGTCGATGTGCTCAATCTATTTTTTGTTTTTTGTACAAGCAATTCGCCTGTCTATATTTGATCCTGCTGTTTTACACAAAATGGTGTTGAGGTACAAATCTGTTTTCGAATGTTATGATATAAATGAAAATATGTGTTTCAAAAAAAGTATGTTTCATTGCTCAAACTTAGACAGCCTCGGATATGCATTCAGAATTCGTGGAACTCTTGAGAACTTCTGTTTTCTTTCGATGCGGTTCATTTATAACCTCATTTTCAACATCGACCAGAACATTAGGTTGACTATGGTTAGGAACGACTTCCAAAATCAGCTGTGTTCTTTGGTTGAACTGGTTGCTTTTATTGCTGCTAAAGGTATTTCAAACATATCCTCAAATGTCCTAAACTATCTTGATGAACTATCCTCTTTTTGGATTAAAGACCTAGAAGGTCACACCGGTCATTGAATGGCTTACGCGGCTTATTCATATCACGAAATTGGATACTCAGACCTGATAACGGAAGAACTGATCCGGATGGGATTTGATCCTCGCTTCTGTCGTTTTGAGACTGGCGCTGATTCATGCTCCTTCTTCTAGTCGAACACATCTCGGTTGAAACATGTTTAGATAGCGACGAAGCAGTTTTGCTCATGTAGCGAAGGTAAAGCCCACCACACGCTTCTGTGGGATATTGGTACTTTGCAATATAACGCTCTCCATGGAAACCAAGCCATACCTTGTCCTGCAATGCTTCCTTCAACATTTCGAGGTGGGGCACACTGGTGGTGCAACCATTGTGCTTTGTTGTGGCTGTAGTTGTGCTTGCTGCCGTTTCGCACATTTCGGTTTTGAAATTTTAAATGTTAGAAGTCAACTGGCCAACCTTTCCCTTTTCGGGGGTAGCTCGGCCAGTCCTGAAACATTGCCATTCGTCGCTTCGGTGGACTGCATGGACAGTGAAATTTTTTTTTTTTTTTTTTTTTTTTTTTTATTCATAAGGGACGGCCTGGCCGTATTGCTAACAGTGAAATTTGATCGTCCAGGAAACGGTGTTGTCCCTTTTGTGCTGGAGTTGGGGTTGAGAACGATCATCATTGTTGGCAAACGGTGTCATCATTCACATCACCTTATCACACGATGTGAGATCTTTCAAATGTGACTATGCTTATCCGTTTTGAGGATGAGGATATTTGTTTTGTTAGTTTCATGCTCTCTCAGCTCTCGTTGGATTTTCGCACCATGAACTAGTTGCCGTTTTGGCGTAATAACTTACACCATCGCACTGTGTGTGATGTATGCATTGCGCGGCAGTAACGCAGGCAAGCTAACCCCCACCAGCGAAACACGCTGAAGCTCCCGAGCACATGAATATGAATAAAGCAGGAGACCAAAGCCTACAGTGCCTACGCGAACCCTCTATCTTACATCTCACCCGTGCGCTCCTCGGCGGAAACGAGGGCGAGCGTGATAGGGGGCGTGCACTGGCAAAACCCGGGAGTGCACGGGCCGCACCGTTAGCAACGCCCGAAGATATGGCCATGGTGCTGGAAAACTGGACTGCCGATGCAGCTGCACGCCGTCGTGACAGCATAGCGACCGTGTTTATGTTACTCAGCCTTTTACTCCTCACTGTGCCACTGTTTCCCTTTTTGCAATGCAATCTTGTTTCTAATCTTGCAGTTCACATCTTTTCGTTTGACCGTTTTGTTTGGATAGAGGATTTGTTTTATTTTTTCATTCCTTTTCTTTATTCTGCCACCCATCGACCCCACTAAAGAAATGTTATGTTAGGGACTGCGGTGTTTGATTTATAGTTGTGTTATAGCGATTTATTTATTTTTCAAAATTATTGCATGATATATGATCCTCATTTTACTTTTATTTTATTGAAAATAACATACTTGAATTGAACTTGAATTTTTTTATGTTACCACTATGACAATATGGCTTTAACGGCTCTACAAAAAATGTCAATTAGGTTCAACATTTAGCATAACGCTTTAAAATCTCCTTCTCCCCGAAACCGATAATTCAGCAACATCTAACCTGCGGGAAACTTGATTGAATCGGAAAGGTGATAAGACGATGCCATCGACCTTCTCCCTTTCCAACTCTCCTTTCCCTCCCACCAAAGAAACAGTAGCAACACAACAGGACCTTTGCCCTTTTACCGTCCACATTCTCCCACTCCTGCTCTGTTTCATAAGGAGCAACGTGAAAATGCTGTAGCCTCTTAGTCATGCGAAAACTTCGTAGCACTCGTTTTTACTACACTTTTAGAACGATGTCCTTCCAATCGGTATGAAACGATACGATACGTCTGTGAGATTAAATTATGCAACACGGCTCGTACTGCACTACCTCACCGGAGCCTAGCGGTTCGCTATTCTCTGGTATGAACCTACTTCATGACGTCATGTTTGAATTTATTTCACGCACAAAAATTCTTTATTTACACGAACATTAAATTATTCTAATAAAATGGGACAAAATGGCCTGGCTTTTAATTGTTTCTCATGCAAGCTTAACGAGAGGAATCAGACGGCAACTGAGAGAATGAGAAATTGATCTTGTCATTAGGCCTGATTATCTCTTACAAACGGAAAAGTCTCAAGACAAGCTTGATTATCTCTTACAAACGGAAAATAAATTTGCATTATGAAACCGTTCTTGTGAAGGACAAGTTTCGTTAAGCAATTTTTTTTTTGTTAAATCTTTCAACTCAAAGTGTAAATGTATAAAATAATAAAAAATAAAAAAATTTTTTTTTCAAATCATGTGAGCGACGATAGCAGCAGTGATGATGAAAGAATGGAGGTTCTCACTAAACAACATCGGATGCTTCGTAGTATGATCGATCCTTTGAAACTAACCAATCAAGCGTGAGTTAATCTTGTGACTTTTGTGTAAAACCTTTTTGATATATTCTCGTGGTTTTTCTTTTCAGATTTCATAAAAATTTTCGTGTATCGAAAGTACTTTTCCTCGATATTCTAAATGAGATTGAGCCAAAGTTTCCGCCTGTAAGGGCAAATGGACTCACGCCAAAGGAAATATTGGCTGCAACGCTGCGGTTTCTTACGGAGAGGAGTTACCAAAATGGGACCGGGAAAGATTTTAATATAGCACTTGCTCAACCAACTTTCTTCGTGGCATTTACCAAGTGTTTAAATATGTTGGAAGAAACGTTGCCGCCCAAAAACATTTCATTAGAAATGGAACCAAATGAGCAGCAAGATGGCCGATGATATTTTTCCCCCCGTAGTGGCAACCCTAGCTTTCTGAAGTAAAATACTCACATTTTGATTGGAACTGCACTAGAAAACGAACTGAAAGCACACAGGAACGAGTGAGTTTGGCGCCTTTTCGTTTCATTTACATTTTCTTTTAGAGAATACAAATTCTTGGCTCATAATTCGAATCTTCCGTATTTGACAACTTGTCTTGACAATTTGTAAATGGCAATTAGGCCTATTATTTTGTCAGTAACTCAGTAAAACTATCCTTGTATCGCACCAAATCCAAGTGTCAGAAAAGTCTAGCCCGGTAGTAGATTTTATTCAGCCCACGAGAAAATATTCGTAATACTCACATCGAATACAAGACGAGATCTTCAGTTTAAAAAACTCAAGTTTGTTTTCCTTACTACTATTGTTTGTTGTTGATTTTTGATTTTTTTTAATTTTCGATCGTTGTTTGATTTTGAGGGAAGATTTATTCTTCTTCTTGACTGAACGACCTACTAGGTCATAACTAGGCATCAAATGGATTACGTTAGATATGCTGATATCACGTAGTTGTATAGTTATTTCTCACTACGAAAGAACGGTTGAAGACCAGCGTCATTGTCGCATTACCACCGGATCGCCCCTCTAATTTGTACTAGCGTTTTATAGTAGTTTTAGAAAAAAATTCTAAATCGAATTTTAAAATGCTAGCTGTACCTTTTATAGCTAGGCAAAAATTATCGAATGAACTCCAGTAATAAAAAAAAAATTTTGCTACCGGAAAATAAATAAACAGTAACTAACTACAAAGGAGGCGCGAAATATTTCTGACGACACGTCGCAGATATCAACAGCTCCTACTCGGTCACAATCAGTGAGTAGTAGTATTAGTAGTAGTAGTAGTAGTAGTAGTAGTAGTAGTAGTAGTAGTAGTAGTAGTAGTAGTAGTAGTAGTAATAGTAGTAGTATTAGTAGTAGCAGTAGTAGTAATAGTAGTAGTAGTAGTGTACTTTGTTGAAATATGATGTAAGTATACATTGAGAATGTTGAAATGTTTACAATGGGTTTGTTTTTACTTTCCTCATTATTTTTGAATAATTGTCTAACTTTGCTGTTTTTGTGGTAAGATATTTTCCTTTAAGGAGACTGGATTTTGGGTGGGAAAATAAGCAAAACTCACCGCAGGACAAGAAAATTTTTTTATATTTTTTTGTTTTACAGGAGGATATCAGCTTACGAGAGAAGAGAAGCTTAAACCTATTCTTAGTTATCTAAACAATTCATAGAGTGAGCATTGGAAAAAGGGAAGGAGTGTTAGGGAAGGTTTGAGGGATTAATGATCAATAGTAAGAAAGGAAAAGAGAGACTCCAAAAGGGAATTTGGGTTGTTACTAGATCGTGAATTGTTATTAGGGTTCAGCTTTGATATAAATGTTACAATAGTTTCAATATTGCAAATTCTGTGAATGTAGCTAGTTCTACAAAAGCAGGGGACATTTAAGAAAACCTTCAAAAATTAATTTTGGATTCTTTGTTCTTTTTCTGCATGGGTTTTAGCGCAGGAGTGCAAAACTGGGGCTTCTTAACGAAGAGTACAGTAGAATTTTATTTTTTTGGGTAAAATTTTGAATTTCTATTTTAAAAACAGTAAAGGCTTCGGAATATTTTTTGCATTTGATAATGAGATTTTCTACGTGCCGTTTGAAGCTGAGTGTTTTATCTCTAGTCATGTCTAAGTACTTAACTTCAGTGCGCCATGGTATTGTTACTCCATTCAGTTGTAGGTTTATATTGGGTAGCTTACGTCTGCTTGTAAAACGAGTGAAAAATATGGCTTCGAACTTGACAGGGTTGATTTTCAATTTCAATTTGGAGCAATATTTCTTGTAGGTGATTAACGAACGGTTTAGCGTTTTGATGATTGATTTCGACAGTTTGCACCAGGTACCGATGGCTAAGTCGTCTGCATATTGGTATTTTGTACAATTTGTCATTTTGGGTACGTCTGCCGTGAAAATGTTAAAAAGTAAGGGTGAGAGTACACTCCCTCGGTGCGATAACTTTTTCCAACATTTTGCAGAAGCAATTTAATAGGCTTATTGGTCTGTAGTTACAAGGTTGTCTTAAATCTTTACCAATTTTTGGTATGGGAACAACCTTAGCTTGTTTCTATCCGTTTGGAAAATATTCTAGTTTCAAGCACCCGTTGCAAATTAAGGAAATATAGATTATGACTGTTATAGGAAGCTGCTTTATGGTTCGATAGTTTATAATGTCTGGACCTGAAGAGGATTTAGTTTTAGTTGCTTTCATGATTTTGAGTACATCCTTAGGTTTGATCAAATCAGACTCAACTAATCCTGGGGTGGGGATTGAGTGAAAGAACTTTGAAACAGTTGCAGCTACCCTATTTCCTATGGGGCTTCCATGGTTTGCGGTGGCACAGTGAGCTTTTTAGAAATGTGTTTTTAAAGCTTCACTTTTTTTCTTTTGAAGCCAAGAGTATGATGTTTTTTATGATATAAAGCTGGGACACTTTTGGATTGTTTCTAAATGATTTTGACGAACTTCCATTATTTGCTGTTGTTGTTGTGTTTTGGATTAAATGATTCAAGATTTTTGGATCATGCGGAATTTCTAAATAAAATTAATCTGGCATCGATTATTTGCTTAAGGGCAAAATATGTTTTTTTTTAAATTTATGTTTTGTCTGGATCTGCAACTTTATCGTGATCAAATTAAAAGTAAAGTGATTAAATAAATTGGTTTCGCTCAAAAATAGCACATAAAAAATATTCAAAAATTACACTTTTTATCCAACCCCTTACCAGTTAATACATGAAAACTTAGTCTTCAGCTTGTCATGTTTTAAGATTTAGATTTAGAGACTACAAAATTTTAGGCCATAGATAAACAGCACACAACACCAGGTACATGTCGGTATATTTTATTTTATTTTTATTTTAGCAGCAGGCATGTAAGTAATAGGCTTAAATTATATTTTGAAAGTGAATTTTTCTCTAGTAGCATCCCCTTTTTAGTCGTACTTAAGGATGAACAAGTTGTTATCTGGTAAAAATATTTTATTTATTATTAAGTATGATGAAGAATTTTTTTCCAATTTATGTGTTAAACTTTATCTCCTAAATATAAAATGAAATTCGCTTCCTTTTGAAGGGTGATTAGATTATCTGAATAGCAAAAGAAATAGCGCTTCCCTAGCACATAAATCTGAAGAATCCAATTCTTCGACGTATTCTTTCTTCGTGTCGGCTGCCTTTCTATGCCAATTCCAACGAACAACAAAAATAGAGCCCAACAAAAGCAACAAACCCGTCCCGTTGCCGTTTGTATTGGCCCCCAGGAAGAAATGATCATAATTTTCCATCCACCCGCTTGCACAAAAACCGAACCACAGAACGAAATAAACTCAAAAGGGGACAAGCAACGAATGGACGCCTTAAAGCCCAAGCATTTGACGAACAGCACGGAGGGAAGTGATAACGGTCGGGTGTCGGGAATAAGCAGGGAAACTGGGAAACTGCCTAGAGCGATCGGGGACGATGTTGGGGCAATTGTTGCATTGGCAAGACAGAACGAAAATTGCATACTAATGCAGTCATCTCCGGAACGATTCTCGTGGTTACATTGTGTTGTGGTGTGGTTGTGCGGGAACGAGGCGACGGAATGGTTGCGGTGGGGACACGGGTAAGAACGAGGGACTTAGAGAAAGCATTTGTGTATACACACATATTTCTTTTCCTGGACGCTGTTCCCTTTCCCCCCCCCCCCCCCCCCAGTCCTAGCATTCAGCACCGCGTGTATTACAAAAAGGTAGAAAAAAAGGGACGAAAGCGGAATAGTCGTTCGTCGGTCGCCCGCTCGTTGCAGTCACCGTCAAATACGCTTGATGGACTTTCTGCATACATACGCCTTATAAAATATGTGCACATTCTCCGGTACTCATTATGCCAAACGTTAAAATCTCAGAAATCTGGGAAAGGAAAGAGGGTGACGTTCCCAAACGACGCGAACGGTCGGGTTCAAACATTTCGCTGTATCTGTTGTCTTTTGTGTTGCCTTTTGTTGGATGCAGTTCTGCAAAGACCAGCCCACACTTTTCCGCCTTTCCCAATCATTCTATTCTTATACCGTCCTGTCCTCCTGCGGTAGGTTTTGTGGTTGACTTTCCTTCCCGCGGGACTCGAGAGCATTACCGCACTACGTTACGGTTTACGTATGAATGCAATTGCCGTTTTCCTGAACCTGGAGAGTAGGATGCGTTCAGTCTATTCTGCAACACTGCCGAGCGTGCTGGGCCATTACGTTGCTAAATCCATGCTCATGCCGGTAGTGAGAACTTGGATGTGGTGTTGGTGGTTGATAGAAAACGATATGAGATTGTTAGAACTTCAAATGAAGCACGTCAATGATTCTGCACCATCCTAACACGCTGATGAGCTGTTTCGGAAAACGTACGGACACCAACAGACTGGATGGTCATGCTGCAGAATGAAGCTGGCGTTTGTGAGTGACTTACTGTTACCTATCCCGGATCAACAAGTACCACAAACATCCGGCTCTGGACACAAGAAATCGTTTCAAATCACTCAAATATGGTTGATCCTTCGGGACAGGCCTCATATTTGACCTAAATGTACACCTCTGCGAACCCTTGATTAGAATCGAACACTCACTCCAGTGTTGCACTATTTTCACCCAATCAAAGGGTCATTTTCTTTACAACCTTCGGTAAGAACACTGACCTAAAAACCTAGCGGCACATGCACCGAACAACAAGCCAAAGCCGTACCGATATCCAGCAAGTATTATTTATGCATTGCATACACTCGCTACCCTCATTCTCTCTCTCTCTCTCTCTTTCTCTCACCCCTCCCTCTCCCCATCCACTCTAGTCCCAATGGGTTCAAACAATCGTTCCCCGGTCACCAAATGATGACGGAAGAAGGAAAGAATACCCGCAGCGTCGCAACAATATTTTGCTACCGGAAGTATCGTGCCTATGCCTTACCCTCGCTGATACTACCAACGCTGCATATTCGATCGGTCAACCGGTATGCCAAAAGGACACGCTGGACACAAAAGACGATAATCCATATCGACCCCACCGTTGCAACGCGTGGGTAAGTTTCAGAATGAAATATTGATTGTATCCTTAACCCAACCATCGGGCACGGCACTTGGACTTGGACGGGAAGACTACCTCAATGCAGGTCTACGGAGTGACCTATTTCTATGCTTAGCGTTCCTGCTGTCTGTCGTAATCGTATCGAGGGCAATCAATCAAACACACGCAGGAAGCCATAAATATCAATAGCATTATTCGTTGGTGCCTTCTCCAAGTAATAGCAGGGAAGCATATATGGGTGAAGTCTACCGGCTGGGACTCGTTTTCTTCTGGTGAAGTACTTCTTAAAATCACTTTTTTCCAATCTGGTAGATCAGCCTACCCGTATGGCTTTAAACTATTTCTAATTGCTGTCATAAGTCTTTCACAAACATTGCTGGCAATGTTTTCTTATGTATTTTTAAGCTGACCACGTGACTCTCACTCTTTGTCATACTACAAGCTAGTTATGACAGCTTCTGTTTTTTTTCCACACGTATGTCATAATATTTACCTTTTCAAGTCTTCTGATAGCGTTGTATCAAGTTTAGTCTTCTAGATCTGATCTACATCGTAATTTCTGTAGCCACATTTGGTTATTTTGGATCGTAGAGTCGGCCAAGCACTACAATCAGCCATTTTTAAATGACACATAGAATTCAGGACACGTATTACTCCGTTTGTATACTAAGTGCATCTTAAGAGTTACCATCTGATTGTCTCTGGTAGCTTTGATTGCCAGTTGACAGTTGAGTTGTAGGAGCAGCCCGTAGGTATGTTATGTATTTGGTTGACCATACATTAAATAGCCGCCATCTTGGAGTTTAAAAAAATTTACAAATATCTATTAGGCTCAGACATTCGTGTCCAATTTGATGCAGTAAAATAAAAACAACCACAATAAAGTATTCCATTCCATGTTAGTCAACATGCATGGGACGTTTTATATGCATTGAGCGAAAATGCTTTTCCCTAGCATAAACCATCATACGCCGCAAAACATTGTCTCTCATTTCAGTGGGCAAACAGACCTCCCATTAGCTGAATCCCGCCGGCGAGCTGACCTCATTCGAATCATCCGACTGTTGCGCAATTCACCAACGGTAGGCATCATCGAAGCCCACCGGCGCTCTTTGGTCGATTTCCAATTTTGGACGTTTCGGACGTGGACCTACCCTAACCTTAAGCGGGAACAAACCATACCAAACCAGCTGCCCGCCATTCTTGAAGATGCAGTAAGCGTCCCCATCCTTGCCACTTTAAACGGGTGTAGAAGTGTGGAAACGCTGATGGAAGCGAAAACGTTACGCCGATAATATAAAAATATATCGTCCTCCGCGAACCGGCGAATCGGCGGCTGGCAATGCTAGCAATGCTTCCTTCTGCGATCCAAAATGGTGACATTGTTCCGGTCCATATAAGGGCGAACCGTCCAATGGAAGGAAACGCAACACGAACCGAAACACTGGCGCGGGAAAGAGGAGGGATTGGGTGGAGTTTGGGGTAGAAAAATTAAAGAATAACCCGTTTTTCGCCCGGAACGCCGTGGCCTGGTTTTATAGAGGAGGACAAAAACGGCGTGACCTCTTCGATTTTTAACTACAACGCGAAAGACCGACGAGCGAAAAACTGAACCATACTCGAAAACTGCTTTCATGTTCAGGTTTCACAGCGTTGGGTACTTATCGGTTTACTCCGGTTTCCCGACGGCTTGGTGAACGATTTTTGCGTTTTTTTTTTGTGCTTCGACGGCTTTCGCATAAAGTTGCTCCTCTTCTTTTGACGTCCTTCGGCGCATAAGGCACACGTTCTGGTAGCTGGGGTAGGGAAACAGTTGGGGAAGGTTTTCTGCGTGTCCTTGTCGTACAAGTCGCGTACAAGAGTTTGACCATCTGGACTGATTGTTTTGCGCTGTCGAAAGTGAGAAACTGTACCAATGGCCTCTGAAACGACCTTTTTGGGAAGATTGCTCCTTTCAACTGGTTACGGTTGGCTTTTGGTGAGAAAAAATGACAGTCTTTACGGAGCTTTCCTCTTTAAATGTCGATTGCGAATATTTGTATGTATGCATAAATAACAAACTTTTTTGTTTTTTGTTGTCTATACATTCTATGCATCTCCCACAGTAAATTAATGGCAACCAAACAAGTCTCCTTCTTCGCTACGTGTTTCGTGACCATTTTTGTCTACCTCAATATAGCACGTTTTAACGAAAATCTATCGAATCATCTTACTGTGCGATGTGGGCTTATTTTCCTACCCCATTCTAACGACCCATCCCGTTATCCTGCTTCCATTCGTGCTGTCGGTTCTTGGCGTATGCTTTTAACATTCCAAACCACGTATGGACAAAATCGTTTCCCTCTTCATAGCAACAACCCTTCAGCAGAAAATGGGCTCCCCAAACGAATAGATGCCTAAATTGGTTCGACCCGAACCCGGCTAACACGCGTGAAGGAAAGGAGAAAAAAACCCCCTCCACTCGTGATGTGGAAGATGATGATGATGATGATGGTCCAGGATCGTTCATAAAGTACATCGCCGAGCGAGCAAACAGCATGAAAATTGCATCCCTAGCACGGGGACTAGCGTCGCGCCAAAAACACCGACTGCGGGACTGGTTGGGGATGGGGAGATCGGTGGAAATAGACGAGTGTAAAACGAACCTAAACATAGGGCATCGTCGGCTGTAGCTAGTCGATGCAATGCGAGCGAAGCAAGCTGGAAAGGGCGAGCACGATGAAGAGGTTAATAGTGACCTTGCAAGAACGGGCCCTCACACGATGTCTCGGGGAGACTGGGGAGGCATGGTACCTCGGTTCATAATCATCATCAGGCATTATGAGAGCTCCGCTACGGACTTAATGGTTTCTGCTTATTCTACCAAGGTAGAGTTTTCGGAAGGAAAGCAGCGAACAACACATAGCACATACAGAGCGCAAAAGAAGCGGTATACCTGTACAGTAATAGCAATATCCCAACTATGGCGCTCCATGTGAAGCTCTAGAAGCTCTCCTTTTGTAGCCTTGTCCTAGGTTTTCTCGTTAGAGATCATCTTCTTGCTGGACGGAAAAAAAATATGTTGGGCTCAACGGGCCTGGTCAAAAACGTTCAATATTGCGTGGCTCCAGTAAAATCAATGAGAATTAGTGTATAAGTGTGTGTGTGTGTGTGTGTGTGCAACGGTGAAAATGGAACGATGAGTCGTCATATCTCAAGTGCCCGTTATGCGTCCCACCCCCACAAAGTTCTCCTGCTTCCTGCCCGACCGGAGCTGACCCATTCAGTCCACCAAATGCTGGTGCTGTCGCTAAGAAGAACCGCTAGTCGACGCCAAACGATCGACATCTTGACGATCCTGCCGCCAAAGTGCATCTCGATCATACAAGTAACTGTTGCGAGTTGGGCACGAAAAGTTTGTCTTGCTATTTTTCATCCACAGGATTTTTTTTTGCGTCAACCTTGCAGTATCTTTGCATAAAGTGCATTAATATTCCGTTCCGAACTATCAAACGCTTGGTCGTATTTGTACGCCCGTTAAGGAACGCCCTCTTGACAAAGCGTTCATTTATGGATGAATGTTTTGATGAATTTTTCGTCAAAAAGCTCTCGAAAGCATGTTGCGTCTTAATGGTGTGCATTGACTTTCGTGTAGCAACACGATTGAAACAAACGAGTGTATTTGTTCTTTGTCATACCGTCAAATTAGTTTTCAACAAACAAAACTCAGAAAAAAAACCTACTGCCAGTGAAAAAGTTTATGGAAATTCTGCCGCAGGAATGGCAGAATAGTTTGTCGTCCGAACATGCCTCTGGCCCCGTTCGTATTGCGCCAAAGGAGACCGATAAGTTGAACAAGTGCGTTGAGTGCGCGAGAGTGCAATTTTTAACGACTCCCGGTCCAACGAAAATCCGTTCAAATCTACCGCCAGTTGCAAAATTACAGGACGACCTGCCGCAGGAGTGTTACCGCAACAATTTGTCGTCCGAAAAAGCTCCTGAGCTACGCTTTGTGTTGTGTCGGCTTATTGCTTTTTTTTAATTTTTTGTGTAAGTATTGGAATAAATATGTATAAAAAGAAACGATGTTTCGTGTTTTTACTGTGTGATATCACATCAGGCTTGATAGCCGCTGTGTGTACCGAAATAAATCGGGAAAGGGGAAGAGAAGATGCTAGAATGAACAAAAGCTCAAATGAACCTCACGTACACACACACTCAAAAACCGTTTAACGCTGTCCGCCGTTGTTAAAAGATGAATTTTAGCCCGAAATTCATTCTCTGGAAAGCAGTTTGTCGAAGGGATCATTTCAGAAACACTTTTTATATTTTCCAGTTCAATTCCTGACGTGGTTACGTGGGTCACATCGTCATTCTGAAGGGTTCAGTGACACACGCAGAATTTTTACCAGCAAGTATCTAATGTTTCATCATGCTCTTTAATTTCGTACACACAACAAACTACTCGTCCGGGACCTGGGTAAGTACGTAAATCACAGCCCATTTTCAGTCGGGAGGTAAAAAGCCCGGCCCAACTCATTCGTATGATTGCCACCTTGGATTTCCCTACGCTTCGCAATTTCCAGCACCAGAAACGCTTTGGGTTTGGCGTGTAATGAGTGGAGAATGTTGTTTCTTCCACTTTACCAGCGTCGATTATCGCTCCGTCAGCTGAAGAATACTACTGTGTCTTTTTTTTCTTTGCTTTGGTTTTTTTCGGTTACACACACACACACACACCACCCGTTCGATAATTGGGAACGATTCGAACGCTCCAACAAGAAACGAAAGGGAAGTCAATAACGTGCGCTTCTTCAGGGGCGCTTCCTGTACGGGTAAACGCTGGCCGGCATAACATTGGACGACGAATTATGATTCTTACTGGCAGCGTGTGTGCTGCCATAAATATTGGAAAAATGGTAATACAGTAACAGTGGACATTAGAATGCAGTTACAACAGAATGAAAATGCATCGCTACAAACCACAATTTTACCATTAGCAAGGCAAGAATCTTACAACATCGTTTTATAAATGCACACGCTATACCGAGAGGATAATAATTCTTTTTAATGGAAACGTTAAAAAACAACACAGCACAACCCACACGGCTTAAAAGTGGAGCAGGTCAACTGCACTTGCCCTTTTCCCACTCTTTACCTCCTTGTAAGCATCCCCATTTTTCCAAGCTTGCATATAAATTTAGCCTCTCCTTTATAGTTAAGAAATAAACCGTCGCTAGCTACCCACAAAGGACGACATCGGACGGCAAAAACCTCCTGCGCTCGGAAGTGAGCAATAATTTTTCCACCGCCACGTTAATCAGATGTCGGATGAAAAAAAAAAGGATTTAGAAGCTTCCGTGTGTTTGTGCTTTGCCGTGCGGGCACACTGCTTCCTAATGACATTCCTAGGTACACATACACACACAAGCACGCACCTACGTTTTGCACTGCATGCACTTTTGTTTTTGGATTATGCTAATGCTTCACAGTACCACTCCCGTTTTCCTTTGAATTCGCGCAAATGATGAAAGAGTGAAAGTGAAATTTTCAAACCAAAGAAGTATGCAATCAGGACGACCTCATCGTGTGAAACAAAAAATTGTACGAAAAACATATAACCTCCTGCGGTTGAAAATGTTCATGCACAGTTTGGAGGGATTTCCTTGAACTAAAATTATAGCAACGCTGGCTCAAGAAAATAGTTGAGTGTTAAAATGGGGACAAGGAACAAATCGTGGGCTGCTAATTTACATACTTTAAAGACCTCTTTTACAACTGCAACTGCACGCAACAAATGGGATGGAAACAGAAGAAGGCTGGTGAAACAAATGCACTGTGACGCAACAAATGAAGCCGAAGCCTTTTTTTTCACTGGCTGGAAAGTTATTCGAAAACGTAATTCATGAATAGAACAGACATTTTACAATTACATTGTTGCATCTAGTTGGCTTGCTAAGGTAAATGTTTTCTATACTGGACAAGTTATCTCGGTCCGATAGCTACACCTACTATTTTAGAGCTCAATATAAATATCAATTAAAAGATAGCTCTTGACAAACTCTAGGAGCTTAGGTTCCAATAGAATTTCAGCTGGGCTGTAATTACGAAATAAGAAAAAAATATTAACAAGCAGAAAGTTTTACGCAAAATGTATTCTGCCAAACTAATGCAGAGTAAATTTTTCATCCAATTCATTTAGCCACTTAAAGAATAACACAGGCTCATCATACCATGCTTCGACACAACATCTCCATTTTACACACGTTTTACTGTTCTGTACATCGTACAGAGCAGTAAAATGTCTGTCTAATTATTTCAGCGTGGGTATCCGATGCGTCCCATCCCCTAATATACAGCGTGGTACAGGTAAATTAGGCCAGGTTTGGCTTATTGTGTCCCGGAATTCTTCTTCTTCTTCTTGGCTTAACGACTTCTAAGGTCATGCCTGCCATCGAAATGGCTTTCCAGACTGCCGATATACAACGGTAGTTTTTAGTCACTTCTCACTATGGGGGGACGGTCCGGATGGGATTTGAACCCCGGTCCTGCCGTTTGAAGACCGGCTACTTTGTCGCCTGCACCACCGGGTCGCCCCGGTCCTGGCATTCTACAAGACATAAAAAACCTAGGATGCGTAGGACCATCGACGACGCAGAAAGTTTGAAAGAATCGATCCACCGAAAATTTTGAAACACCTAATATTATTAATTTTGTGGCTAGTGGTTTATTGCAAGCTTCTTGAGGAATTTCGCTAACACATAAGGCATCCTTACATTCATTTAAAGGAAATTTTGCAACTGGATGGTGGAACTTTGCAATCGATTGTGGATTTTTTACTGCCGTAAGGTTCTCCCCTGTGAAAATGTTTGTTTGCATCTGCACGCCACATCACGCACACTTGAACAAGTTTAACGAAGTGATGCTAACATTCAATCGTATGGATCGACACACTGTACCAGTTTCATGTTTGTTTATAATACAAAGATGTATTCTAGTTATATGACCCTCGCCCACCACATTTGGTTAAACATTCTAACGTCAATAAATAAAATAAAAGATCTATCCCTAACTGCAACAGCACAACGTAATGGCGAAATAACTTAACATTTTTAACTTTTTTTCACGAACATAGCTCAGCTTCAGTGCCTCTTATGCCACAAACAATATCTGTAACATTATTCCAAAAAAAAAAAAAAAAAATCTTATCAAAGTGTCACTTACCTTTGGTTTATGCTGCTGAGAGTTGTGTTTCGGCAGTGCTTGTAGCGGTCTGATCGATGCGACTGCAGCTGTGTCATGTTTGCCGTCCTTGCCAACACTTGCCACTCTGCTCGTCAGGTTATGCTGACACCTCTATTCTACTAGCGGCAGTTTAATTAAAATCACTGTGGACAAGCCGTCAATTTGTACGTACAATTTACACCACCAAACACGGAAGCTTTTAAGCACAGAACAACAAATGTTTCCTTGCAGAGGAAGCGGACTTTAACATTCACACGTGAGTTACGATTTGTTTTGACAGGCACGAAAATGTTTGTTTTTTGCGCAAGTTATAGTACGTGGAAAACTGCATTTTCCTTCAACACACTCTCACACTTTCTCTTGCGCGTCAGCATCTGTGGTTTCAACCCATTTTTAAACGGAACATTAGTTATCGTAAATAGTAAACGAAAAATTTCTTCACTCTAAGGATTAAGTCGGAAACCCTTAAATGATTGTTGTCTTTGCAAAAGATGCCTAGACGACAAGTTTACTGATACCTCAATGCAACCGGTACGATCAGCTTAGGCAGTGTAAAATCTGTAACGAAAAAGAAGGAAGAGAGTAAATTATAATTATATTCTAAATGTATTCTATCCTAATATTCTATAATATATATAAATTGAAATATTCAGGCGTCCATAATAACAAATATTATCACATCGCTTTCCAATACTTTTACCGTTCGGATGACTTCGATCTTTAAACGATCGAAAATTTTTCGTTATGTTACAAAATTACTCCCATCTCTTCTCAACCTAAAATGGGACAATTTATGTTGACAAAACTGAAATTGCTTATTTTTCACTTCATACCATTTCCTACAAGTAGATTCTGAATAAGGTGGGAAAATTTGTGCTCCACTTCATTCACCACTATCTGAAATGGTACAGCTGATCGAATGTTTTATGCTAATCGGCTCCAGGAAACATTGACAGCGTACAAGCACGAGGTTTTCTCAACTGAACTGTGGCGCGATCCTCGATAGCTGAAGCAGGTTAATTCTTTTGTTCGATAGTGATTTAGCTCGAATAAAGGTAGTTGACAAGGAGAGTGGTTCTGCACATCAACAAGCGATCAAATACAAACACATAAAACGTATTTTGATGAAATGATCGCCGTCGTTACTGGACAGGTAACACACATGACATAGTTACCAACTTGTGTGAAGCAGAACATCTAGTAGATGTTGTCATCGTATGCATTGCCTCAATCGCGGGTTTCACACATGAATCTTTTTTTAAATGAGACTGCTCAAATGAGACATCAAATCGTTTTGCTAGCCCGTCTCAGCCGAATCCTGCATTGTAGCAAAATACAAGCAAAATGTTTAGCATAGCGACAAAAAGCTTTTGAACAGTGCGCTACGAACAAAATCACTTAGAAATATGTATTTAAGCATTTTAAACCCAAAGCTGGTTAAAGAACCCCTGTTATTGTTTTTTTTTATTTTTTTTATTGGAAGCGTCGTATCCTTCGCACGTACGTGCAAGCGAGACGGAAAAAATCGATCAGTTTTGACATCTCACCAAGCAGTCTTACCTCAAAAAGATGAAGGTGTGAAATCCACTTAAGGGTTATTTCATGTTTCAGATCTTTGTTTGCGTTGGTTTCAATGAAGGGAAAATTGTAAACGCTTTAGATATTTCTCCTGCATTATCATTTATTCAATCAACATCATCTCGGTATTGTAAATATTAGCAAGATTGCTTCACTGCTTTCTTAAACAAATGAGACGTGTATTTGTTCGGCATACACAGCAACATTGTTCGCAGAAATAAAGATATTCCACCGTATAAAAGGTCTACTCTTATTTCGATGAGCTCAGTTCAGTTTGCTCTATTTTGGAAGCAATCCCATTCTACAGCCAACAAATAACGCTTGAAATAATGGCAACGTTTGTAACGCTTCTGCTGGCAACGGTGATGTTGCCGATGCTACTTCACTCAGTGGGTCCATACGCAGCGGCTGAAAAGGTTTGGGTCGACCGAGATAAGGTTTACTGCGAGCATATCGATTGCACTAGCCTCGCAACATACAAAGGTGAAAAATTCTGCAGCCCGTGCGATACGCGACACTATTGTGAGTGTATTGAAACGAAGGAATCCCTGCCATACATGTACGCCTGCCCCAATATGGCAGAATGCCAAACCAGTGATAAACGCGGACCGTGCAAAAAAACGATGTCGGACATACTGTGCAAGCGAATCGATCAAGCCTACATAGAGCAATAAGAAGATCATAAGATGACGCATTTGGTGAAGATTTATGTTTTCCATAGATTGTTGCAGCAAAAATATTAAGAAAGCTATTGTTAACATTCATACGTGTAATGCCTATTTTGCATTCGTAAAGTTCGGTTTAAACCAAAAAGAAATAAAGAAGAATGAACTGATAAAATCTCAAACAAAAGCTCCACATAAAGTACATATTGTCTATTGTATTTCGCCGTGGGTGGGTTTGACACTTAGATCTAGTATTATGTGAAATAAATAATTAAAAGAGAGGATTGGATTTTCATTCCAACATGTGACCTTCTGATAACATCCGCTGGATGAAGTTCCCTGCGAATTCTTACTGCTGCCTGGTGTTCCATAGTTTGGTCCGATCTATGGAAATGTAGGCCGTCTTGAAATCGAAGAACAGACGGTGAATCTAATGCTCCCAGAGTTTGATTTGCCATTAAATAAAGAACTGATTGGTGATTTATTTGCCTCTAAAAATCCCGCCTAGTAGTTTTCGAAAAAAAACCTCTAAAAAGAGGCCTAAGTCTGCAAACAAAAGTTCGAGCTATGATATTGTAACATGTTGGCTGATAAGTCCCCGGTCTAACAAAGAAAAACACCTTTTTTTTGTCAAAATTCGTTTTTATTATTCAACATAGTTCCCTTCAAGAGCGATACAACGATTATAACGACCTTCCAATTTTTTGATACCATTTTGGTAGTACTCCTTCGGTTTTGCCTCAAAATAGGCCTCAGTTTCGGCGACCACCTCTTCATTGCAGCCAAATTTTTTCCCTGCGAGCATCCTTTTGAGGTCTGAGAACAAGAAAAAGTCGCTGGGGGTCAGATCTGGAGAATACGGTGGGTGGGGAAGCAATTCGAAGCCCAATTCATGAATTTTTGCCATCGTTCTCAATGACTTGTGGCACGGTGCGTTGTCTTGGTGGAACAACACTTTTTTCTTGGTCGTTCTTTTTTCGTTCGTCAAGCAACCAAAAGTTGCTTGACAAAAGACGCTCTGTATCACAAACTAATTGACATACAGAAGTCAAATTTTGACACGAATCATTTGAAGGTTGGTGCTATATAAAAATAATATGCATTTAATACTAGCGGCGCATTCTATGTGTCAGACCGGGGACTTATCGGCCAACCTGTTAGGATACATTCAGGAACTCTGAAGTCAAAAATAGCACAGCCAATTGATATTTTCGCACACTGGGTATATGAACAGGTGGTGCGATGATAAAGAGACAACAGCGCCAGTCTTCATAAGACAGGATCGCCCATCAAATCCCATCCGGGCCATTCTCCCGTAGCGAGGACTATCAAACTAAGCTACGTGGTCTCAGCAAAGTCTAAGAAACCATCAGTGCCCTAGAAGATTACTCAAGAAGAAGAAAAAGGACAAGAAAAAGAAGAAGTATATGGTACACAGGATTCACTCGTTAGGTACGTCTTTCTGATCTCAAATCCTTACATTCAGTCAATACATGATAACGGTAAGCCTCACCGGAGCTATCTTGAAATCAAGTGAAAAATAAAGTCACGCATTCAGTGGATTCAGCCAAAGGAAGTGCTATATATGATGATTTATGCCTTCATGATTGAAAATTTATCGTCGAGGTGCTATCTTTGATATCGAGGCGGTACATCTTCTGTGAACTTTTATTTATTCAATCAACATCAACCTTGCATTGTACATATTTGCTGAATTGCTACAATTGCTAAAGCTGAAGTTCTTATCAACAAATAAAACGTGTATTTGTTCAGCGTGCTCAGATGTTGCACACAGCAAAGATGCAGCACCATATAAAAGGTTCACCCAGACGTTGATGAGCTTAGTTAAATCTGCTACATTTAATCCTATTCCTATCAGTCACATCCAATCAATAACGCTTGGAAACATGGCAACGTTTGTCACACTGCTGCTGGCGATGGCTGTATTGCCACTCTTTCTCCGATCAGGTGGTCCATATGCATCAGGCGATTATCTAGCTTTTGTTGATCAGGACGAAGAGTACTGTAAACATATCAATTGCAAAAAGGATGCAAAGAAATCGGGCGAACGATTCTGTACCCTGTGCGATACGCAACATTTTTGCGAGTGTTTAGATACCAAAGAATCTCTACCGAAACTACAAACTTGTCCCGATAAGAAATCATGCCAAACCAGCGATAAACGAGGGCCGTGCCGGAAAACGATGAAGGACGAGCTGTGCAAACGAATCGATCAGGATTTTGTGAGGGTGAGACATTAGGGATAGTGTTATATGTTGCGATTATGGAAAAGGCTTGTTATGATTAAAGTTTTCAGTGAAAAAAAGATTTTTCATCGCTTCTAATATGAGTAATATCCACAAAAAGGTTTTTTTTAAGGAACTGAGGGAAACCTCTATCACAAGCATTAAAGAAGGGCATGTATATGATGAATTCTTTCATACAAACAAATAAAAATTTACCTTGTCCTTCTACTCATAATATTCTAAGGGTCAAGAGGCGAATGTAGACAAAAAGGATTAAACTTGATTTTTTTGTAAACATTTACACAGTACTAACTGTGTTAGCTAGCGTATTTTAAAGAAGATGAGGTACCTTTTTTCCAATAAATGAAATATTTTGTTCTTCTAGTAATGTTCACGCTCTCTGAAGATGAAAAGGCGAACTCAAAGCTACTTTGCAAGGACTTAGCATCATAGTGAAAACACTATGAGCAACTTTGTACTTAGGATATAACCCTTTTATTAGTGCAGAAATTCAAATTGAACTTCAAAGTGAGGACAGAGTTTCAATTGCATGATTTTACGGTAAGGTTAGAGCATTGTCAAGAGTTAAACTCCCTAAGTAGAATGGAATACGGTGCCACTGAAAGTCATTAAGTCTCCCAGCACCGAACATCCTGCTTATGCGGTGATCTGCATCTGTCGCTACGTACGAGGTCTCTGCTTATCGTTATGTAGTCGCCCCTGCTAGAGCTTCACAGAAAGAATAAAGGAACTGTGTGAGAATAAAACTGCTCACCGCTAAAATGTGATCAGAACATCAAAGTGAGGATAAAGCTTAACAGTAAGAACAAAGATACATTTTCAGGGAAAGGCTAACAGAGCTAGCTTGACTTCAGCACAGAACGACCAAGTGAGGATAGAACTATTTCGATAGGACAGAACTTCAAAGTAAGACTAGAACTTTCTAATTCGAATAAGAGATAGCAATGATGTCAATTGCAGCTAAAAGCACAGTTCAGAACATATTAAGCGATCAAAATCTTACTTCCCACTACAGTGAATAGTGCCTGGTCCCTGCAGCGTGAAGAAAGATTTTGTTGTCTCGGTTCTCTGTGACCAAAACACCATGGTTTCGGACATAACTTATGGAAAGACTTTTCTTTGAAGACTGTAAACGTTCGTAGAACGTAGCGATTGGAAAGAGGGACAAAATTATGCGTATTTTTCACTAGGTGTGAGAGATTTTTCCTGGTTTGGTTTACTTAAAACACTGAGAACGTAAATGTTTCTTAATTTGTCATACTCAGCCAAAGCAAATTAATCAAAATAATTTTCATGAAGCATCATGCAAGGAAGAAAGAAAGATCAACATATACACAGAAAAACACTTTCGTTGCAAGAAAAATGATAACAAAATATGATTATTGCTGTTGTTCATGATGAATAGCTTTAATATAACACAGGCAGCCCGTCCATCAACGCTTGTTTCGCTGTTTCGGCGTGAAAATCGTTTTTTTAATTGTTTGCTGAGGGTTTTATATGGAAGGAGTATTGAAATCCTTCCTCAGGAAAGAGGTTTTATGGATTTTTTTATATGTCTTATCGCTGTATACAATAGGAAAATAAACTAAATAACAATTTTACATGCTTTTATCTGGAAAATTTGTGGAATATTACTTGAATGAGCAGTAATGTAGTACAATTTATTTACTTGAAACGACAATTTTAACACAGAATGAGTTCTATAGTTATCATTTTGAACAGATCCCATTTTGAACAGTCTCATCCAACAGACACACACACAAATACGCAAATGCACACCACGTCAAACATTTTCTGACGCCGCAAGATTCTACGAAAACGGGCCCAAACCGGACTGCAAAATGGGTTGCGTTTTTCCTTTTTCGCGTGACGACCCCAACTTTGATGGGTAACTGGGCTCGTAAAAAGCAACGACAGACATACGATTGCCTCTTCGAACGCAGACGCCTCAGAATCCTGTTTTGTGTTTTGTGCAGAGTAGAAAAAAAACGGCACAAACAAAAACTACAACAAAAAAAAAGACGGTTGAAGGCCGTTGCAAAAGTGAGGATAGTTTTAAATTTTGTTTAAAGGAAGCGTGGAAAAAAGGAGAACACAACAGCAAGAGCAGAACAAAATGTTACACACACACATACACACAAATGGTTCTGTGCAAGGTAGCGAAAAAAAATCGAAAAGACTTAAAAAAGATGCATTTAGCAATGGTGCAGAAATACAACGAAAAAAAACCATGCAACAGCATCAACTACAGCAACCGAGTGCAAAGTCTGCTGCGATAGGAAGGCGTAAGCAAGAATTTCAAAAGGGCAGTCAACAATTTGATGCCAACAAATGGGCCGATTCGGCGAAATGATCGGACGACGGATGGTTGCACTGAAAGCATATAACATCCTACATCCACTAAACTACCCCCTGCTTTTTTATGCTTCTTACAGGACTTCTGGAAAGTTTTTTTTTTGGCTTTTTACTGCTGCTGCCAAAGAATTGCTGTGCCAGATTTTATGAGCTAAAACGTTTTGCAAGCCGTGCGCAGAAACGGGGGAGGGTTTTATTTTCGGGTTCGCTTGAAAAGCAATCAATCTTGACCGTCGCCCGTTCTCGGCGGATGGTGGAGGATGTAGTGAATTTGTTTTAAAAAAGACTTCCGACCGGTAAGCGATACATGTCGCCCGTCCAGAGAAGAATGCATCCCGAGTGGATGCTAGTTGCATTTTTTTTTTTGTTTTCTTACGTTCTTTTGCAAATTCATCCGTCTGCCGGGCGTCCTTCTTAAGGGTGGCAGCCATTCGGTGTGTGAGTTTTGTGCAGCGCAAGAATGTACATCTTGATACGCTTCAAAACCATCGCCCGTTTTACCGGTGCTGCGCTGTACGAGGCCAGAGGGCAGAGATCAGTCGGGTTCGTTTCTTGCTACGTTCGTTCTCCGACCGGCGATTCATTCCCGAAAGCATCGTCCGTTCCATTTGGTACTGCGCCTCGCGCACAATGCAGCACGCCCCGGATGCCATTCTTGATGGGATGCAATTTTCGCTTGATCGCCGCTGTAGTGCTGCGTTATGGGGCACGCTGTGTGTACAGCATCACCATATTAACAACGTACGCCCCAAACCCCTAGTTGCATGTAACACAAATACGCGGCCGATGGTTGTGTCGTGATCGCAGTTTTCTGCGCCTCCCTGTTGTTGCGCTGCTGTCCGCTGTCTGTCGTGCAGAAAGTGTTGCAAATTTCTACTGCGTCAAACGCACAGTAAAGCTTTACGTACAAAGTTAATGCAGGAGACTGGTTAAGCGTAAAATTGCTTCAATATCGGCGTTCTGTTGGAGACGATTCAAAGCTATTCTTAACGTCGGCTAACAGGCTTAAGTTACAAGGAGCACAGGAGTTTCATGAAGAAGCGACGCGTTGATAGTTGCGATAGCGGTGCCGGTTCTGACACGCTAGGACCGGGACTCAAATCTCATCCGAACCGTTCTCCCTTTAGTGATGTCTGACTGCCAATCTATCATGCAAATAACAGACGAAAAAACCCATTTTCACCATGGAACCTTAACATAAACTTTCTTCCATGCGATGCCGATTGTCCGATTCCGGCATACAAATTTTTTTTTTATGAGACACTCGTTACAGACCATCTTTCCGGCGTCGTAATTTCCGCCCTTTCCTTCTTTTCAACTTCCTCTTCCCAGGTAAATGGTTAATTTTTTTTTCTCTCCATTTCGAGAGCTACTCCGTGTTTCGTATCCAACAACAACAGCCCGGATGCGCACGTAACTGTCCCAGGGTGTGATCAAACAGTCGGCCAAAAAATTGTACAGCACAATCATTCGCTCCAGCTGTGTGTATCGATAACACCAATCTACTCGAAACGCTTCCAAACGAGCTATAATTTTCAATAATCCTTCATTAAAAAGAAGCACACAGTCTCTCTAACGCTTGCTTAACCAAAAAAAAAAAAACACACACACAGCCAGCGACATAAAATCAACACCTCAATCAGCGATTACTCCCTCCGTAGAGAGTGTGCGGGAAAAGTGAAACCGAAAGTTTTTTTTTTTAATCTTATTAGTGCACTCCCAAGACGCAAAGTTGTCGGAATTCGGTAGATGGCATTTTCACGGGGTATGGTTTACGAGTAGACTCCGTCTTAAAATCTTCACGCTCACGTAGTAGGCAGTGTGGCAAGGGTGATGAAATGTTACAGACTTATAATTTTTGAACCTTGATATGGGGACGAATTCTCTCCTCTCTGCATCTTTCTTTTTTCTAAGTCTCGATAAAGGTGTTGAATTTTCTCTTTAATAAAAAGGTACCACTTAGAAGGGGGCAGGGGATGGGTGGCGTCGATCAAGTATGGATAAATCCAAACCTGAAATCACAAACTTCTACACTAGCCATTCCATTTATAGGATATGCGAATTTTGGGTAGTTCGTCCGCGTACTGGTACGATGGAAAGTAACAAATTGAAGTTACCTTAAGCAGCTGTTACTGGCCACCGGCCTGTTACTGGCATTACACCAGCGTAGTGTAATTGATGGACACGAATGATACATCGGCAGCGTATCATTAGCCCACATTCACCGTACGTATCGCTCGGTGGATGCTACCCACAAACGTCTCATTTGTTGTTGGTACTATTTTTTTGCCCAAAGTAATACGCACTGTTCCAGCAAATGGCACTACTGGTGTGGGTGCAGGTATGCTAGCTTCATCGTTTATTCAGTTTTCTATACCGACGACAACCTGGCGTATTTTAAATTCCACCAATAATGCATTAGCACCAATCAAATGTCAAGATAACATATTTTTTCTTCATTGACCGTAAACGAATAGCGTCACACGACGACGTGCCAACGAAATGAGAATGTGCAGGATCAGCCAGCATCCCCATAGCGGTTCGCTCCAAAACTGATCGATAATCGTGACGGAGGCGACGACGAACACAAAACAGAAAATCTGTAAAGATAAATGAAAAGCAAAAGCGACACCGAAAAACGTAATCGTATTCGAGAGCGAACGCTCGGTTTGTGTTCTCCTTCGCAAACGAAGCGGAACAATAACCGTTGCACGATCGATCCACAGCCCCATGAAACGCGGTAAAGAAGTGTGAAATATTCCTCGATTAATCGCAACATCGGACGTACACCGGACGTGTGACGCGCGGTTACCTTGGCAATTCATTTAGACGGTGAGTGAGGTGAGGGTAAATAATATTTGTTACACACGAAAAACATTTAATCCTTTAGCAATGGTTCACTGTACACCGTTAAAATGCGTTAGCTACGTGCATGCTCCACGCTTATTTAAAAGTTCGGTAACGAAACAAGCGAAACGAACAAAAGACTTCAATGACAGTGTACGGTCGGACAAGCGACGAACCCTTAACGTTCTGCTTCCTGCTAACTTGATAATCGGGAGCGAATCGTACTCGATTGGCTTTAAATTGAAAGGAAGCAAGTAATTAGAGAAAAAAAAATTAACGCGGAACCATTTTTCCATTCGATTGTCCCGTTGGGAGATAGAAGGTGCGCCGGTGCGGTAATAATGATGATCGATCAAATAGAATAACGTCCTCAAAACGTGACTTTCTGTCCGGCTAGACTACGGGTACGTTTTTTTTTTCTTAATTTGCCCCATACCTCCACGCACGTTAGCCTCCCCTCAGCCTCGTCGTAAGAGATCAATCTCAAATATGACACAGCCTCCATTCATCTCATCATTCGTCGGCCGGCGGTTCTCGCCATACCAGGCGTTTAATGATGACAGATTTATTATACCAAAACCGGTCGTCCGTGTGTATGCGAGTGCGATTTGTGGCGTGAGCAGTGTGTGTGTGTGTGTTTTTTGCGCTTACAAACCATTTTTGAGAAAGGAAACCACCGCGAATGTGCACAAACGACGTACGCATTGCGTAATACGCGCGCGCAATGACACCTTCAACCCATTCGGTGGTCGGTTAACGATTGCTGGAAGCAACAGATCGGTGCGAGAGTTTTTTTTTTCAACTTTTTTGTTTCATTTTCATTTTGCTTTGCAACATATTTGCTGCACATGGTCTTGCTTTCTGATGGCTCCTTTACCGTACCGCATTACAATATTCCCTCCGCAAAGGGAAGGCGACGTAATTATCTTGGGAGAATCCGGAGTAACGAAAATTAACGACGCCTTGCGGGTATCGCGGGGGTGGGTGTTGGCGGGTAGCTCGTGTCATGTTATTGCTGCCGTATACAGATTTTTCTTCGTGAGGAGTTTTAAGGTCCCAGTGGGAAATCTAAACTATTGGCAGCACGCATCGCTAGGCACGCCAAGCATGGGAAGCATCCGCTCAAATGTATCACCACCAACCGTGCGCAACATGATGTATGGAAAGCTGAACAGTTTTTAGTCGTTTTTTTTTTTTTGTGGTTCAAGATGGTCCTGATTGACAACCTAGCTCATGCACGATTCATGCCACGCGTGATTAAAGAAGCTGCAGCTTGGCCATCCAATCCTCCAAACGCGCACAACATGACTGTAAAAAACATTTAAATGCTAATTCGATTTGGGGTTTCCTAAAATTGATGGTGTTAAATTGTATCCTCGACTTGGTTTATTTGTCTACCTAAGAGAAAATTATTACCACCCGCCACTCATCGGACATTGACCGGCCGAAAAGGATGAAAAGAGCGTGGAAATTGAACCAACCCCACGGATAAAACCTATCGATTGTTGGAAAAGGTGGAGAACTGTGTACTGTTTTGTCACTATGATTTGTACGGGGGGTTTTCACTACTAAAACTTATTTACATTTTATCGACTACGCCCACAAACACGAGCGAGAATACCTGCTTGACCATGTACCATTGTTTCGCGGAAGGAAAACCCGACGATTTTGTTTACAACCCCCTCAAAAGGCAAGGATCACTCGTACAACAACAAAATCTTTTTGGCTTTACGACCTTCTAGGTCACGCCGACCGTCGAATGGCTTACTAGATTTGCTGATACCACGTAGTTGGATGGGCTTTCGTCACTACGGGGGAAAAGTCCCGATGAGATTCGAACCTCATACACAAAATACCAAATTTATACGGAATAATTATATAGTCAGCTTTCTTTGATGAAAATGTGTGGGAATATACGAAATTGTACGAAAGATTGTAAGAGATAAAAATGTCATGAATATTTTAATTTTTTTTCAATTTAATTTAAGCTGCTTTTAATGAAAGATAAATGAACAGATTAAGTAGGGCAAATATTCAATAAACGAGCAAAATTCTAATGAGTGTTCAATACCAAACGCAAGATTAATTTAGAATATTAATCCTACCGATCGACCTTAGTACTTAAACTTAGTAAAACATTAGAGCAGAGCATCAAAACCATCATTAATAATATAGGTTTTCGTTCAGTGGAATACTAAAAGCTCGCTGTAGAACAAAATAATTAAAAAAAATTTAAACTTACATACAGGGAAATTTTTAAAAAGCTTTGAATTAGAGAAGGCGACAATTAAAACTCTAGTTCCATCTAATTATCAACAGTAACAAACCGATTCGAATTTAAATAATGCGATGTGGTAACGTAAACAAACGGTTAGTTAACAATTCACAATATGTCGGCTTGACTTGTTTGGGTAAAAAGATCGACAGGCGTATTGCAAAACACGACTTGCTGTATGCAATGTTTAATTTTATTTTTGTTAAATTATTTATTCAGATTTTCCACACTCCACATTGGCCTTTAGTAAACAACTCCGTACATCATTACTTTAAATGCTTACCCAATTCTCTGTCATTTGAATTTTTCTTGCCAAACAAAAGGTATCGGTTTGTTACCGTAACCAAGACTAACAAATAGAGAAAGGACACTAAAACAATACTTTCCTAGCCGATCCATGCTTTTGAAACACCATCTTGCACACGAAGATGATGCAAATCTAAATCTGGAAGAGCTCTCCTAGCGCCATCGAACGGGGTGAAAAAAAAGAAGTCCCAAAATTCGACGGAAACACTTTCGACGGGACGTACTGCGGCCAGGTTTCCGTAAACGAGCGAAAGAAGAAACCCAATTGAGATCGAACATTCGCCGAAAACCCATCACCGATCGACACGACACAACCATCGGGTCATCGGGAATTTTTACAGCCAAACGCCCGATCCCGCGATTGGTACTATTGCCCCAGGAGCACAACAGTTTTCCATGTTCGTGTCAGTGGGGGTTCTTTCTGCCGCTGCCGCACCCGGTACGGATTTATCGGCGTACCCAAGGGGCGCACATGACCACAAGTTTCATTTGCTCGAAAAAAAAAACATTAATTTGCAGCTGTTACAGCTTCACTCGACTGCACCATTAAAAAAGCTCTCGTAAAACGCCTGCTTGAGCTTTGTGAAATGAAGCGACTAGTTGATCGCGGAAGGGTTTCACTTTCACGCATCATTCGGTACTCTCGCTTTCACACGAACAATATGGCAACAGATGAGAGTATATTATGCATTTCTCTTCGTCTGAGTTTGACTAAACGATGCATACAAATAGATACCAACGTCTTTTAAACAAATGAACAGTAATTTTGGCATTTTGGGACGCTCCATCTATGCCGTAATCAGAAAAGGAGAATTTTGCCCGTTAAGCTTTACTGTTGCAACGAACAGTTAAAAATAGGGCCAAGATGGTGTGATGATGGTGATGAGCATGATAAAACGATCATAATCGATCGATCTGTGGCAAATTGTAGAAGAACTATAATTGAAGATTGGTACTTAAGGTGAGTTTCTACAAGACTTCCTTGAAGAGAAAGCCGAAAACGCTCAATGTGATTAAAAGTTCAGCAATCCAACACTGTTTTATGAAACTTCAAATGCGACAAAACATGACAAAAAAGAACAATTGATGCTTTATTGAGTAGAAATTTGGACCAATAACGCAGAGTATTGCTTCACGTGCAAGAAAAATATCGTACTCCAAAACTTTTCCTCTTCAAGATGATTCTGCTTGTGAGACAATCAGTAGTATATCTAACGATGGACAGAGGTGGCCACCTATGGTCCAAACAACTGCCTCGTATAAGGAGTCTCGTGCCTAGGGCCTCAAAACAGCTTGACCCGCCGCTAGAGACAATAACTTCGAAGTAGCGGATAACGACGCTTTTGTAAAACGACTTTTTGACTATGAGTGTCCCGTCAATCGGAGACACTGCTAAATGATAGCCCTTTTTTTGGAAAATATTTTTCCAACCAATCTCAAAATTACATCCACATTTTGACAATATTTTTTTTGTTAGCTGAAACTTTCTTTTCATCTAATAGTTCTTCTTCTTGAATAAATGACCTAGTAGATCACGCCTATCACGGTTATTCAAAGGATTACTGGACCTATTGGTACCATTTTGTTGGATCGAATGTCCTGACTTATAGTGGGGAACAGTCTGGGTTGGATTTGCTACGTGAGTGTCGTGAGAAGATCGACACAGCTGTCATCACTACCAAATCACCAGAGCAAAAGCAGAACTACAGACACTCACCAACCAACAACTACCACCGATCATCCAATCCACCCGCCAGGGAATCCGTCCCTGGTATCTCCGTACACCTGCCATAGACTGGGAACTTAAAAGCTCTCTCCGGGGAACCGGAAAAACAGCCACATCGCCAATAGTATCTTTACTCACTTAATTCAGACTAAATACAAACATTTTCATCATATCTTTACAGACGGCTCCGTTCATCTGGACTCAGTCGGCTGTGGGATTCACTCCACCACAGACAACTGTGCCATCAAATTTCCTAATCACACCTCCATCTTTTCTGACGAAGGACTACAGACCAACCGACCGAACGTCATCACCGACAGTGCCAGTGTTCTGGCTGCCCTGGAACACGGCACCTCCAAAGACTCCTACATCCAGCTCCTAGACTCCATACCTGCATCCCCGACAATCGTTTTCTGTTGGATTCCGGGTCATTCCGGAATCAACGGAAACGAGAGACGAACCATACAACACCCTTTCACACCGTGATGCCATCCGCTTCACCAACACCATCATCTCCCAACACTGGAACTCCACATGGCACAACGTAGACCTCAGCAACAAACTCCGTCCTATCAAGCACAACACCGCTTCATGGGAAGATACCGAATCCAGTCACATACAACGAGTCGTTTCCCGACTTCGTATAGGTTATACCCGCCTTACGCACTCTTACCTCCTAGAAAAATCCAGTCCTCCACTCTGCAGATTCTGTGACACGACACACCGAGCCACCTGTCATCTAGAAACTGATTTAACGACAATCCTATCACCCGACAAACTCCAGCAGAACCGCCTCATTAGATTTTTACGCATCAGTCATTTACACAAAGAAATTTAAGCAATAGTTCAAACTTATCCGATACCATACATATGCCATAATAGTTTCCATAGTCTTATAGGCAATAGTTTTCCATAATATTTAAGCCACATATGCCATAGTTTTGTATTAGATTAAACCATCCTTTTTTTATACAGTAGAGAGGCGAATGTAGTCTCTAAGACTCAAAGCCTCTATAAATAAACGAAAAACAAAAAAATCGCTACCAAAGATACAGGGTTTCTCAGACCAGCTCAACAGCGTAATACTACCTTGTTGCTTGGATATTTTCTTGCATGTTTATCAATGACGATTAGTTCCTCCAGGCGAACAAATTGATTCAACTACGTGCTTTTCAATTTTGAAGATTTTTTTTATATTATCCATTTCTGTTATTCGCCTATGATAAACTGAATTAAAAAATCTATGGATAAACACGTGTTCCTTCGAATACGCGACACGAAACTGAACCACTGAAGATAACATCATAATCCTTCGAAATTTTTCATCTATAATTGTACATCAGTGTCCTTGAAGCGAAGACTTGTACAAATTAAAAATAAAAGCAGAAAAATTAATTAAAAGGAAATGCCTCATCAATGCATGGTGTCGATCCGTATAATGGATCTTTTGAATCACTCAGTAAAATTTTTCAAAAGGATAATTGAATATTGCAAACTCGTCTTGAAACTTTACAATTTTATTTCAATTGCAGTTAAAAACTGTGGATACAGTGGAATTTCTGCTTTGCGTTTCGTTCCCATCTGTTAGACTAGCAAAATGAAATATTGTCGTCAATAGCTTATTTACGTCATCGTATCACAAATTTGAACGATTTTAAACCGGAAAAATATCAGCAAAGTTTTTCAAAGTATTGTTTCTTTTAACTGCCACTGATTACTAAATTCCACAGTCGCGATGACAATTTCCCCTCAGCAGATGCATGGAAATTGCTGAATCGCATAATGGAATTCCATTATGCGATTGCAAAGCTGTAAAATGTGCTTAAGGATAAGGATCGAAACCCTGTAATGTTAATTGTTTCAGTTATCACCGATAGTGTTGACAATACGGCGACGTGCCGTCCTACTTTATAATTTATAATAAATTTTATAAGAAAGAAATTATTAATTTATGGCATTGGTACCCCACTTTGTATGCTTATTTAACTAAATTGAAATAATAAATTCAAGCCAACGTACGTTACGTTTGATGCTTAAGATCGAAATGGCTTTCATCTTAATTTTTAAAAAAATTATTTCACTTCAAAAGCTAGTATCGTACAAAAGAAAAACAGCAATTGGACTTAATTTACCACATGCACTGCACAACCGAATCATATTCAACGATATTAACCGTTGCGTGAAACATTGCCATAGCTACATCAACGAACATTGACAAACGTAAATGCATCCGCACGACGACACATTTCCCTTGCGCTAACCGCGTCAATCGTAAACGTGCGGAAAAGTGCAACAAATGTAATTAAGATTACATCACTCCCGGCGTCAAAAACCCTCTGTGTCTCGCATCTTTTGAAAGCAATCGGTAGGGAAAACGTTAAAATGGGAAGGTGGCAAGTTTCAAGCACTGCGGTAATTATTTTCCATCAATAGCAAAATTGCGATTAGGGGAACCCGGGTTTCTCCCTCGCAGCGGACACATTTGCGGTTTTCCGCCACACCATGGGCTGGCATGCATTTTCTAATAAATTTTCAATGCTTCCTTCGTTGGCAAATCTCCCGGCCGAACCCAGGCAGGTCGTGGTTTGGTTTATGTTGATTTTGCACTCGAAGGTAATTTCTTTTCTTTTTTTTTTACTGCCGCGTGTCACACTTTTGTACCGTTTCTTTGCAACGCTGCAAATGCGAAGCAATTCAATTCATCCAATTGGAAGACGTAAGTTAGAGAAAGGTTTAAAAAAAAAACGAACAAACACAGCTACAACTACAGACTCACACACGTTGCATGCAAGCGGGGAAGGAAACTGATCTTGGGTTGCACTTAAAATCACTTCTTCTCGCTCGGTACGCCGCACTCCAGAGGGTTTCGCTAATCAAACCGGAAAAGAAAAGTGATCAATGCCGACCATGATGTCCACGACGAACCACGGCGTACGGTGCATTTCTTTCCGTCTTTCGTTTTTTCCCCACTTATCAAATCTCGTTTCGTTAAGTTGCTTCGTTACACCTACATCCCTTCCGCCCTCACCCTTTTTGCCATATTTTTTTTTCATTTGCGAAAGGTGGAAAATCAATTGCGAGACGACAAACGACGGTGTACCAGAGAAAAACCGCAGAAAGTGGCGCGCGCGATCAATTGAATTAATCCGATTAGACGCGCTGACTGTAAGCTGACGGCTGTACATGAGGTACCGAGAGAAACACGAGCCGCGGAAAATGAACAACGTGTGACAACGGGTGAGTGATAGAAGCGAAAACGTCAAGAAAATCAAGACACAATCCAGGATGCAAAACCGTGCCGAATGGTCGAACAAAAATTATGTCGCCACTTTTCTTGTCGGCTTCGTGGAAGTTCGTTTCCTTTTCATTTTCTGGCGTTACTGTCTTCCTCTTCAGGGCCACTTTCTTCCCTTTTCGCGAACATAATGCGGGTAAATTTTTTAAACACAATTTTCCCAGCGTCATTAAACGCTCCAAACACCTAATATTCCCGTCCGGTTTCGTCAATCGCACTGTATTGAGGGGCGTGTCCACATATTACGTAACACGAAAATCGGGATTTTTTAAGTCCTCTCCTCTCTTATCGCTTCAAAATGTAACGCTGGAAGGACCCCCCTCCCTTCCCCTTCAATATTCCATAACGCCAATTTTGGGAGGGAGGGTTCCCACTCAAAATTAATCAAAAAAAAATTTTAAAAAATTGAAATATAACTTTTTTGACAAAATGCCAAGTTCATTTAACTTTTTGATCGCAATTAAACGAAAATGGTTGGTCCCGTGGTAAAAGCGACAGTGGCATCGGTTTTAACACGTAATTTATGGACGTTTCCTGTTTGTCAAAAAACCGCCAACCACAAAAATTAAAAAACCGCTAAATGAAAGCGAAACTTCAATCCCGCGGCAAACGACGATTTTCCGCACGCTTTTCCACTCGCAAAATTTTAGCTTTTTTTTGTTGTTGAAATTGATTCCAGAATCTGCCATGGATGAACAATATATTTTCTCTTTTTTGTGAAGATGCGAAAAACGTGATCTGCTTATAATTGAACGAAATCTGTGTTTATTGAAAACTCCCCCATCTGTTTGCTTTCCCTTTTTTTCCACCACCAAATAATTGAAACAGCATCCCGTCCGCTGCTGACTCACTCGTTCCGTTACCACATTCCGGATCGTTCCTTTCTAATTGCTTCATTTCGGATTGTTTTCCAATTTAGACGAGCATCTTCGCTCGTTTTAAGCAATTATGGAGAATTCGGCAGCTAACAAACTGGTGGAAAATCATATTTCACATGCCTTTTCTCTTCTTTCGCCGTTCCTCAATCATGTTGAACGCTTGTGATTCGGGTAATGGTTGTTTGATTTATTTCTTTTCATTTTAAATGGCTTATTTGAAACGTTTAAGCCAATGAAGCGAATAAACACCATTTAGCTAACAATTTAACAACGTGATAGAATACTAATGATTGTATTTATGTGACTCTGTTTTTTTTCTATTGTATTTGTTTATATTCTATAGGTACTCAGAAAATTTGATTACTCATAAAAATGGAATTACTGGAATGGAAAAATGGAGAAAATTTAATTACTCAATAAAAGTAATAACATGTGAGGTTAAGCATCAAGTTCCATTCGGATCATTCCTAGGAATGAAAAACAACTATAAAAAAAATTAATTTTTAATGTCAATTTAGGACTCTTAAATTCATTTACAATTTCCACAGAGTACCTCCAATTTTTTCATGCTTTTTCAATATTTTTGACGTTCTACGTTCTACGTTGCCGCATTTGAGAAATCCTTAAATATTATTTCCCAAATGCGGCAGCGTCAAAAAGTGTTGGAAAAAATACCAAATATATTTCAAACACTTGCTAAAAACCTCATAAAAACATCAAGAAGCTTCTCAAATACCATGTTATTTTCATTATTAAGTATGACGACATGTCACTGTATTGTTTTCAAACTTTAATCATGTTCAATTTAAATTATTTGTTTTAACTTGTTTAAGTTTTTTTTTTTATTCATAAGGGACGGCCAGGCCGTATTGCTAACTTGTTTAAGGTTATACATCAAACATTCACCTTCATGAATTTATTTACTTTATTCTAGTTTTTAAACATACGCAAACGTTCCCGAACCGCGAACATTAACACATTCAATTCGAGCATTTTGGAAACATCATTAAACACCACGAAAAACAACATGACCAGGATCACTCTCATCACAATAAGTCTTACAACGAATACGTAATATAACAAGTAGTATGCGAGTTCTCGTTGGAGCCGCAAAATTTTGGCTAGCTCGAATTTTTAAATTCAAAAAGGATACTCTAACTGCTTTCGGGTTATAAAATACTTGTTACAAATTACAAATTATTCCGCAATATCGACGATCTCGCGTGCTAAGGATGATGCTCCAAAGCATAGGACCAACACAAAAAAAAAGGTAAATTGAAGAACCTCTCGCAAGATAATTCCGCACTACTCTCACCATCTCCGTGAAAAGATGGGAAGAAACACAAAATGACGGTGACTGCGACGACACAAAGAACCTCCAAAAAGAACGTGGTGCTTTGGAAGCGATGCAATCGGTGCGAGGGAAATTAATTAGGGTTCTAAACCCGGGGAAGATCCTTCTCCAGTTTGCATTCTACCTGCCCATAGTGGTGTTTCTCTGTTGTTTTTTTTTATTATCAGTCGCAAAAAAAACGGTAAGGTAAACAGGTTTTAGTGAAACAAACACAGGAAATTGTCAATCAATCACAGCGCCTGCCAACCCCACAATGTGTCCGTTTTGGTGCTCGGCAAAGAAGCAACAAAACGGTTGTCATTTTCAAGTAGTGCTTATATCCCGATTATTGTGTGTCTGTTTTTTTTTGCATTCAAAAACCAGCATCCAGCTTTCCAGACTTCCAAGAAAGAAGCTTCCAAGCACAAAACAGAATGCATTTTGTTTTATGTTCCAGGTAATAAAGTGAACGGGAAACTCTGTAAACTTTTATTATTATCGTTTTTTGGAGTTTGATTTAACGCTAGTTTTAGCTTATTTGTGCCATAATGAACCGATTTATTAAGATTGATGTAATGTTTCGGCAAATTAGACTAGCGTCAATCTCAGCTCAAATTGTTGCTGTCTTGTCTTGCAGTCTGGTGCCGTGACCAGGATACAAATCACGTTCAGCACGTCCTAGCTATCAAAATCACAATACCTCCTCTTTTGCTTCCATTATTAACGCGAACACAACAAATCCAAAACGTTTCCAGCACACTGGTTCCGTGTTTGAAAACAATTTCCCTAACAGTGGGTACAGGAGAGAGCCAACACTGAAAAGCTTTCATTCTATTGTCGAACGGGCGCAAAATAAAACGTGAGCGCACGATCGTCGCTGTCCGGTTGAATCAGGCTTGACAATAGAGCCGGTACTCCTCCCTTAAACAAAACAAGGAAGAAAAAGAAGCGTCGTACCGAACGACCTCGTTTCTTTTTTTTTTCGTAAATGTAGCGTCAGGGATGTACCCGTTGACACGAGGAACTTTCACACCAAGAGTTTCCTATGAACGAACGCCTCCACTCACGATTTTAGGATGTATCTCTTTGGTAGTATGTCTATGCTGGTGTATGTGAATGTTGCCTTTTTGCCCTATTGCTCTTATTGCTGTCCAGCTTGAGCTCTGCGCTAAACCACTTTTGTCCTGGAAGCAACACTTTTTGCCCCAAAATTTTCTTCCTTTCCTTTCAGGGAGAGCGGTTACGTTTGCGGCACGTCGCGCTGTTGCGAGTCAAACTCACTTTCTCGTCTCACTAGCTCGACTGGAAGGCGTATTCTTGTGGGGCACGGCAACGAAAGATCTCTTCTTTTCTTGCCATCCCGTTCAAAATGGATGACCGATGCCCTTTTATTTTGTCGTAAATCATACGCCCTTCCGTATGCATGCTGGACCAGCAAAAGACCATAGCTGGAGCTATGGCATGGGCTAAGAAGGACACCGTTTGTAAGCTAAACGCTCCTACTATTCGACTCGTAATATGAATCTTAACCTTCTGTGTTTCCATTTAAGCGAGCAAATTATGTGACACGCAAAATATTAGCGCTAACCGCTACCTGGGACCTGATCTAGCCTAAACACCCCAAAATCAACAAAAGTAAAACCTTCCCCAAGCGAAAGGAAATGGAACCAACGGAAATTGAGCGCGCTTGGTAGAAAAAAAAACGCTACGAGAAAAACATAAACTCCCCAAGTAGTCCCCTCAGGGCAACTCAACAGCTTTAAAGCTCATGGTTTTACTCTACCCCCCCGGGTGAAGTTTTGCACCCACTCTCACCCTGAACCTAGACTTGGCCCACCGTATACCATCAACTGTGCCGTTACTGTTGCGCAAGCGATGAAGGGACGAAAAAGTAACAAACCGAAGTAAAAAAAAAAAGACAACATAAAACAGGGCGTGATCGGGGCAGCCATCTCCCTTTCCATGTGTTAGAGGATGGTGTGTGGTGGAGTTAAACTAGCGCACAAAAAATATATAAATTGCTACACAGCACACAAGGCACACGATGGAATTGTGTAGCGAATTGGCGAAGGTGTAGCATACAAACGGCATCACAGGCGTTTGGCAGTAAGATCGTCGAGTGTATCGTCGAGTTTGAGAAGGTCGTAAATAGGAAATGGGGTTCAAAGCAGACTTCATATGCAGGACTACCTACAGTAGTCGTAAGGAGATGAGTGGACTCTCTGCTAGAAGCTTTTGACTCCCCATTTACTCCTCAACACAAATCGCCAATTCTCCCAGAACACCTCACAGTAAGGCACACCAAAAAGGTCGCGCAATTCCCAAAATTGATTTGTGACTTTAGGTTTTTGGTTTTATTCCTTCTACATGTGTAGAGTTACCTTATAATTGGCCGGAATGTTCGCATACGTTTTAATAGCAAGCATCAACTCCCGATCGAACTCTCTGGGTGGAGTTAGCTCCAGTAACGAGATCCGAGTACGCGGGAACCCCTCGGGAATATATCAACCTTTTGGGACGGTACACGCCACAGCAGAACAGTTGAAACTCCGCACACAAATCGTTACATCTAAGACGCTAACATAGCAAAATGGTGCACCGTCGAGCCTGGCCATATGGTTTTGCCTCTTGTCCGGGCGTTCGCCAAACGGTCGTCTTGCTCGTTTCGCTGCCTTCCGATCCCGACAGTGCAACAACGTTTTAGGAGCGTGCTTTGCGTTGCCATAGCGTACCATCACTAACGCACACAAACACATACACACATTCAAAAGCCGACACGACAGTTTCGAAAGGTTTCCAAGCTACGGACCCGTTTTTGGAGTTGGGTTGGTTGGTTTCGTTGGACCTTGCACACCTTCTGCACCATTTGCCTTCTGCAGCCGTCTCAGCATCCAAGCATCTGATGTGTGCGTACGTATACGGATGGGAGTGTGTGTGTGTGTGCATGGTATGTTAAAATTACTTCACTTTGTCCGTGTGCAGCCGCGTAGCAGCGAGAGATGCAAACGCAACCCGAACAGGCCTGTTTTCGTGGACTAGAATCGCGCATAGAACACGGCGAAGCAATGTGCAACGGTTGTGCACGGGCTTAGGAGCGGAAAGCAAGGCCGGAGGCGACCGCCCAAAAGGCCGGTCTCTGATGTTAGTGTGCGGGGATGAAGGAAGGTGAAGTGAAGGGTAGCCGAGAGCGAGAGATCTTATAAAAGGCAAACGGTGCACACGGCGGTTTCCCCTGTCCCCATCCCACAATGCACGATTTATTCGCTGCGCTTTGTCTGCACTTTTTGCACTGCGGCCGCGTCCATTCGCCCCTGGAGAATTGCGAACAAATTCAGCGTTCGGTGAGCGCGAAAGACATGCACATGCAGGAGAAGGTGTGACGTGACGACTGACCCGCAAGCATGCCTTTAGATTGCCAAGCTGAACCGGGATAGGGAAGCACAAGATGGAAGTAGGAAACGACCGGCGCGCGTTGATTTGTTTCACTTTGTGCACAATTGAAGGTGGTGAGTGTTCATGTCTGCTGTCTGCACGATGAAGCACAAGCTAGGATCACCAGTCCAGGAAGTGATAAAGGGCGACAATGCTTTACCTGTGCAGAAGGTTGTGGAGTTTGCTCGGCAAAGGCAGAAGGTGTCCTTGAAGCAAATAATGTGAGTTTTATTCTATTAGTAGACGGTATCCTTGGTAAGTTCCACGGAGGGACCTTCTAGTTAAAGGAGTAGTGAAAACTCAAGTTTTTCACTTGAAGAAAATTTCTCTCAGAAATGTTGCAAGTTCGTGATGCGTTCAGCAGGCGATCTGTCAAAATGATAAGAATCTATCAAAATAGTTTAAACCATTTGGGGATGAATTTATCGGTCACGGTTCAGCTGCTGTCTACGATCTAGTCTTAAACGAATAATTGATGCCATCCAGCACTTAGTACCCGAACTCAACTTATGTAAAAAATAGTTAACTTTAGCATGCATAAAATGATACTCACAATGAAGTGGAAAAAAAAGAACCAAATTAAATCACGCAGGATGCTCACACTCTCCACGTATCCCCGGTTCCGAGTCGAATCGAATCAAAAAGCACGCGCGTTCCGGTACGTAATATGATATTTGCATACCATCCTAGATGGCTCGATGGCCGTTTCATTAAGTGTTATTCGGTCCCACACCGAATTGCACGATAAACCGTGAAACATTGTGTTCCTTTTTCGGACCTATACACCGTATGTTGCTGGGCGCGAAGTGATCTTATACGTTTTTCGCCCGCACAAACACACACACACACACACACACTTACAGGCAATGATGAAGCAGAATAGACACTCATCACGAAACAGCATCCATTGTCCCGACCCACGACCCATCAATTGCCGAACCGGTGTACCATCGTGTTGCAGTGCAGGCGAGCGCTGCCAGAAGGGGAAAAACGGGATTTCTTCCGTTTCAGGAAAGCTAGAGGTTCGTTTTCGGCAACCTTCCGGCGGAGGGGGGTTGCGCGGGAAGAGCCCAGGCAAACGGTAAGGTGAAACCCTCACGTACACTTCGTTTGACGGAAGATATGACAACCCTGGCAAGCATTAGAAGTAAGATCGCGCGTGAAGAAAACGGGGTTCGTCGCCATGCGCTCAAGTCTTTCGTTACGGTGCGCGTTTTGCTACGGAGTGAACGTTACAAGACGTTCGATATTGGGTCTCGTTTTTTTTTTCTCTCCTTGAATTTGTGTGTATGTGTGCATGTATTGGATAAAAAATAGACCAGAAGACGCTTGGTTGTAAATATTAAGAGGAGAGAGAGAGAGAGAGCAAAAAAAAAACTTTCCCAACAGAACGCGGTGACGCGATACAGCCGATCTTCGCAAACTTTAGTTACGCGTACAACTTACCGTACGTACTTCTTCCTAACGCAGCACGTAACGGTTCATACTTTCGTTCCGGGAGGTTTCAACCCTATTGTCATATCCTTACGCTTCTTGTACGACGAATAAGGCAACCCGAGGCACCCATATGAAAAAATAGCCAATTTACGGAAGCTAATCTTTACCGGCACGCAACCAGCGCTCATCCCCATGTGAAGGAACTAATCTTCGTCGGTGCAAAGAGCGCTACAAAATGAGCTCTTTTGCTAACGATTTGCCATGCCAGTTGATAACAAAACATGGATACCGATCCTCGGCTGACCTCGTTTTGCGGTACGCCGATGACCGTTTTAATCGTCACAGTTTAATGCAAAAATTTTAAGCGTCTTTAGTCGCAAGCAAAAAAGAAACCCAAACCTGACCGAATGGTGGAGAATATAGTATTTACCGTTCAATAAGGTACTTAATGGATGGCTTCATTACACCAACCATGATAAATTTTCTTACTAGCTATGCTCTTTTGAAGCAATTGTAATTAGTGAAGCTACAGTAGACACACATACACCTTCAATCAGGATCGTATTATATGACTACAACTGAAGTTGAAAAGATTATTAGCTGTGTTTTACACGGTAACAACAATATTCAGAATTAAAGTCTAAAGTTACATTTGATTTTTGCAAGGAAAATTCTATTTTCAGTGTAAAATCAAACAAAACCTATCCACAATCAGCAAACGCAATGGGGTTTCGCCGTTTGTCATTATTGCCCTTTTCGCTCGATGCATCAAAGCAAAGTGATACGATCAGCTAGTCCAGAAGGGGTGTGGGGGGGAGGGGGGAAGGGGTGAGGGAATATAAATAAAGACAGATAAAACGTCCCAACTGCATCGCATCTGTTTCCAGCACCACAGCAACGTCTGTGATTTATATCAAACCATCCGTTCCTTCCCATTGCCATTAAACCTGCCAAACGTTCCGCAATCTCGTCGACGAATTCGTGCCTGCTTCGAGGCCGTGAAAACACCTTCCCATTGAGTGGAAAAAGCGCATCGACCACGACAAAAAAAAACGGACTGGCGAAAACAATCATGATGAAGATGAACATCGCCCTTTTTTAAAAGCAAGTGAGAAACGAAACGGTGGAGTTAGGCGCTAATCGAAGCGATACGCGCAAAAGGATTGCAACCAGAGGCGCGAGACGAAATTTATGCACCGAAGAAAATCGATCTACTGATCTACGAGCAGAACACCACCACTCAAGGTGGAACCCATCCATCCCCAACCAACCCAAAGGGGTGGGGGGCAGGTGGAAAAAAGACAAAGCGGGCGGCAACGAAAGACAAGGGAACGCAAGATTAGCGCAACCAGTTTACCCACCCCGTGTGTTCGATGCAAAAAGGGTTTTCCTCGGCCGGAGAGCGATGATGATTTATTGGACGAAATTAAAGCGTTTCGAAAAGCTTTTCTTCTTTTCTGGTTGCTTTCGATGAAGCAACCAGGGAGACCAGTTCTATTCTGGGTAACCGAAAGCTAGACCGAAACTGGTGACGAGCCTACCAAAACGAGGGATGATTGCAAGGAAAGGGGAGGTTATCGTTGGTTCGTGATCGAATGGGACACGATTGGGATGATCTTTTCCCAAGGAAAAACGGAGCGAGAACGGGAAATGATGGATGACATCGGTTGTGAAAGCATGCTGCGCGTGCAAGAAAGATAAATCCTGGCACCACAACATATAATGGCCAAATGCGGGCGATTTGGTGGAGGAAGAGAAGTGGAGACAGTGGCCGAAGAAAATGGCAAGGTGTGAAATATTACCAACAATCACCGTCGTGCAAACGTAACAAAGGTGCAAAGAAGTTTTGGAACATGAAACTTCCAATGTGCTTTGATGAAAATATCACAAACACTCAGGACAAACAAGTGTAAACTAATTCAATGAAAATTTCCACATTTTTCCTCTCCATTACAAAACTGTCCTTGATTCTGAATTAGAATCAAAAAAACAGCAAATCAATGGCACCATTCCCGGTTAATTTTCCTAACAAAAGGTTAGCCGCCAGACGAGCGTTGAAGTCGCTAATAAAAGGTCGTGTTTTTCATGCTGTTTTTGCTGCTGTTGTCCTTCCTATGGTTATCATTCATGGACAAAAAAGTCTTTGCAGGGCTGCGACGTAACCGTCCCGCCATGAATCTGGGTTACCGGATCGAAGATCAACTCGTTTTTGTTTCCTTTAGGCCATTTCTTTTCTTATGGTTTCGCCGTTCATCCCGTGTAGCAAACCGAAGGGCGGCAGTGAAAAAGGGGAGTTTAGTTTTCTTTTACCGTTCTTTACTTGCACAGCAGAAAGATGGCAGAAGCAATGGAAGAATCTGCTCTTCTTGCAGCGGCGAATGAAATAAATTTTTTTCTCTTCCATAATGGAAATGTTGGCATCTCGTTTTTTTTTTTTTTTGCGGTAGTTGTTGTTGTGCAAGATGAACTAGAAATGAGGTTACCAAGGATGCAGTACCTGCAATTGAATTTCACTTTGAAGCTAGCAATAAAAAATCGTATCAAATTTTTGTTTATTTATTTATTTATTTGTTTTTATTTATAAAGGACGGCCAGGCCGTATTGCTGAATTTTTGTTTATACTCCAATTAAATAAATAAATTATATTTTTGTTTGTTGCATTATCTCGAAAATGTGATACTTAAAGCATATTAAATATGCCAGCCCCCCATTAAACCGCTCGGTCTATAATATGTCTGCCGATACAGGGAAAATGCCGATTAACGGTGACAAGCACATTTTCCAGCTTGCAATCGTACATTAGAAGCTGAGTTCAAAAGAAAACAAGCTCAAACGAAAATGTATCAAGTCACAGGGCGATTGCGACAACAGGCAGATCTAACTGTAATATCCTCTTCCCATCGCCGACCATGGCCGGTGTCTCCCACTCCACACATAAGCACACCAAACACAGCATGTGATGCTGGTGCTTTCGGTCTATCGAACGGAAGATGGGTAAACGAAGATGGATAGGCGATAAGGTCAGACCAACACAAAGCAGTGACCCATACGAATGGCAACCACCTAGAGATTCGTAGACTTTTCTGTGCAGCAGCTTTCAAGGGCAACAGTTCCCATGGAGAAGCGCGCAAATCGTGATGAAGATAGTGTGCGAAGAGAGATGTCAATTTGGAAATTAATTTTGTGATACTTTTAAAAGGAGGAAGTGCAAAATAGATGCTCGAACTAATCTAATTTATTATTTTCATTACAATTACAATTACATTGCCAATTCTATTTTGCTTTAAATACGGCAGTAGCATTATCAAAAGACTTATAAAAGTCAAATTAGAACGATAAAATAAACGAAACATTTATATGGAATAGTAAAATGATCCAAAAATGACAACAGGGATCAAATATCATAAATTTGATTTAATGTAGTAATTAAACAATATAACAAAAAATAAAACTTTAAACCGACTCTCCTTAAGCAGAACTATCTAACCAGACATAGAGAAGCATTAAGATTGTACTGTCGAAGAGAAAGAAAAAAAGGCAGAACCAATTTCATCACATAAAAAAACCTATCGGTAAATAGTATTAAAATCATGATGGTGGTAGAAAACTTCCTCAAACCTGCCCATGTTTTCAATATGCCAGGATGAAGCAATAGGTGAGCAATAGCTGCATGTCATCCTGGTTCAAATAAAATTATGTCGAACTTTAAAAAAGACATTAACAAACTTACAGATCGGAAATACAATTTCTTCATCCGTAGCGATCTAAACGCTCGCCACAAACTGTGGAACTGCTCTTCTGCCAATTCAGCACAGAAAAATCCTTTTTGACGAGTCTCAAAAAGGCCAATTTTCGATATGCCATCCAAATAAACCAACCTACATCCCAGCAGATGCAGCTCAAATGCCATCCACTCTGGATTTGACACTCACCAACTACCCACATTATTTTTCTCAACCTAAAACAAGCACAGCACTCACCTCAGACCACTTATCCGTTTCATTCTCAATTAAAAACACTTTTGCCAATTTACTCCCTGATTTCAAAATCTCAGATTATCGGATAGCCGATTGGGTTAAATTTAAGACCAACATTATTGATTCTCTTGACATATTCACGATACACTTAAGTGATATCCAATACCCCAGCCAAATTGATCTAATGATAAAAAATTAACCACAGCTATCACTAGAGCACACTGTGAGAAAACCTCACGAAGGTTCGTCTACGTTGTACAGTTTGTTTTCTTTCCCGAAAATGAAAAGAATTTGTGGTCGGTTGTGAAATAAATGCGTCTCGTTCCAATGTCCGTTTACTACTGTGTATTCAATTGTCATGAGTTCATTACATATTCATTTGTTAGTTCATTTCGTTATCCTTATTTATGCCTAAGAGTTCATTTCTTACCTATCTCTAACTCAGATCTAATTTCGAAATCGAAAGAATAAATTTGAAATGTTATTCAATCCCCAACACACACGTTAAAGCTAAACCAACTGTTGTCCCTGAAAAACTTTACGTTATTCTTCCCGACCATATAATATTAATGATAAAACAGAATAATAAATTTAGAAAAAAATGGCAGACACAGATTAGATTCCACATATCGGGACGCATCCTATCTGTTGAAAAAAAGAGTAGAACACCTAATGTCCGAAGAACGGAATAAAGCATGGGGTATTACATTTGAAAACATTAAACCACAACAAAACAACAATAATCGGCTTTGGAAACTAATAAGATCCATAAGAAATCAACAAGTAAACATACCCAGTTTGAAAAAAAAAAAATTCCATTCTACTCACAACTTCCGAAAAATGCGACGCTCTTAGAGATCACTTTGTAAATGCTCATAATTTAACCCACAACAGATTCGCAAGGACCGCACTCAACCGGAAAGCTACCGACCCATAAGTCTTCTGAATTGCCTAGGTAAACTTCTGGAAAAGCTTATTGGCTTCAGAATTCAATTGCATGTTGACAACAACAATATCATTCCTGATTTCCAGTTTGGGTTTCAACCTTCTCTCAGTACCACTCATCAGATTCACAGATTGAAAAACACCATTATCGATAGTAAGTTGCTTAACAAATCTAGAGGATTAGTGCTATTAGATAACGAAAAAGCTTTTGACTCTATATGGCACCAGGGTCTTCTCCACAAGTTAATCAAACTGCAACTTCCTGCTCATCTCATAAATCTAGTAAAATCATTTCTACACAATCGAAAAAATATTGTACATATCGGAAAATCTAAATCATTGCCCTATGTACCCGTGGCCGGTGTACCACAAGGTAGCGTATTGTCGCCTTTATTTTTTAATATTTAAATAGCTGTTATACCTAAAACACCAAACTGCAACAATTTCCTTTTTGCTGACGATTTTGCAATCTCATCTTCTGCAAAAAATCCTAAAGTAAATATTAAGCATTTAAACAAAGCTCTAGAAAAAGATGCCCAATACTGTACCCAATGGAAACTGAAAACAAATAGCTCAAAATCTGAAGCAATCTTTTTCATAAGGAAAATTTGTACGAGGAAACTAACACAGAGCGAACTGTTGATCAGTCATGGGAATATTCCTTGGAAAACAGACATAAAAGTCTTAGCTGTCTACTTTGACAAACGGATTACTTTTAAAACAAATATTGAAAATATTCTAGTAAGAACAAACAAATTGATCAAAAGTATGTACCCTTTTCTAAATTGCAGATCAAAATTGAATTTTAAAAACAAATTACTTGTATACAAGGCATTTTTCCGACCAGTACTAACGTATGCAGTCCCAGCATGGAAGAGCATAGCAATCTCACATCGTAAAAAATTACAAGTATTGCAGAACAAAATATTGAAAATGATAATAAACGTTCCTCCTTGCTTCAATATAAGAGAGCTTCACAGAATTACAAACACAGCTACAATTGAAGAAGTTATTCAAAAATTCTACCGGAACTATCACTAACAGCTGCCAAGCAAGTAATTTAATAACATTGATCCTGTTAGCAATTTAAACCATGCTGGCTTGAACTTAGGTTAATTTATCTTTTTTATTTATCCTTTATATTCGTTTTTATTTATCATAGTGTAAGGGTTAGATTAGATTTAAATTAAAATATTTGTTCGTGGGTTTTTTTGTGAATTTTTCCCATATTATTAATATAAAACCACAATCGAAAGCAAAAATAAAAAAACAGCAATCGCTAACAAGAAAGAGTCAGTGAGGAAAGCAAACGGTGCGAACTCATTGTTAATGAAAAAAAAATTTGTTAAACAGCGCTATAAATATTAAGTCCAAAATAAACTACCACTACTCATCACACAAAAATTCAGATACGCGTAATTATGCGTGAAAACTAAAACAAATTGAATATATCTGTAAAAATGTTTTATGCACTTATCGTACCACAGCTTGCTTAATGAAATGAGGCATCACTAGTCACAAGGCCGTAAAAAAAGAAATAAAAAAAGCTTTTTTTTATTCAAAGCAGTAGTGTTTATGGAATGTTGACCAAAACGAACATATTTTCAACAAGTAAAACCCACCAAGGAGAAAAACGAAGGCAAAGAACGTTTAAACAACAAGTTTAAAAAACAAACTAGATCAACAGATAAACCAAGAGATTGCAAAAAAAAACAAAATCCACCGGAACGGAAGTCTGCAAAACGAAAACAAAACCAGATCGCGACCAGCAAGCTCACTGCGAAGCGAATTTCATTTCCTTCTCCAGAACCGGATGCAACCCCGAGGTCAACCATAATGTGTTTTTCTTGTTTGGTTTTGTTTTACGTGTTTTTTGTATAATACTTCGCAGTGTGTCATAAAATGTCGATGCAATGTTTGTGAGTTTTCTCTCACTCAATTCTCGTACGCCGAGCGTTAGGCTTATAGAAAAATTTCGCGTCCCAATGTTATCTGTAAACATTCCGCAGCGGTTAAAAAAGCTTAACCGTAAAATCACATCTCAGCGCAAGCATTTCGAGGTGAACCGCAAAGGGCATTCCTTTTGGGCAAGCGAAAGGTGCAGCCGTGCAGCAGTGTGGCGATAAATTTCACGATAAACCATGCAGAGCAATGCCGCTTTCGGGTTGTTCCTTCTGTGCGCATTTTCTTTAGTGTGCAGGCCACACCTTGGAGATAACAGGCGCGTGGGACCGATGCCGAAACATGGGAAAGTTACAATCGATACCCCATTGCAACGTCAGCCCCAACGTCCATCTGCAACAGCAGCCTCTGTCGGGTAAGTTCTTGCCTTTGTTTCTCCTGCCCACTGCTGCACTTTCACTTTCACGCCATTTGCAAGAAAGTGTAAGCCGGGGGAAAGCGGAAAGTATGGAGCAACAGGGAGCGATTGCATAATGATGCAATGTCTCGTGTCAGGAGGGTAATAATAATGGTAATAACAATCACAAGCGAACACGGAAAAGAGGGCACACCGGGAGAGAATGAGAGTGAAAGATGAAGTCTGCAAAATTGGAAACAGGAAGTGAAATAATGCCACACCGCACTGCATGGGCCTTGTCCGCAAAAAAAAATGGTAAAATGGAACACAGTTTCCGACGTGCGAAGGGCGATTGGGAGATTTAGGGTGAGGGGAGGGAAAAAAAGGAAGTACAAATATAAAACAGCAGTTACTTTCACGCTGCGTGTTGCAAATGGAAAGAAAACTTTAGCTCAGTAATATGGTTACGCTTAAGTCAATTAATAATCATGTAGAAATCAATGCATCTGGATCTTTGGACGTTTGTTAAAGCTATGATAATAAGGATCCAAAAGAAATAACTCAGTGCTTAGAAAATTTCCAGTCTCAGTACTTAAATAATCCTCCGAAACATGGACTTTTTTTAAACTAATGACACCCTTGTAGACGGCACCGGTCTTCAAACGGTAGTACCGGATTTCAAATCTCATCCGGACCGTCTCCCCGAAAGTGGCAAGTCCGGTAAGCCATTAGATGGTCAACGTGACCAAGAAGGTCGTTAAACCAAGAGGTAGACATGAAACTGGAGAAGTAGTAGGCACAAGACGAAATACCGCGACTGCGTGATGGCGATGCATTCACCAGAAATAGTAGGATATTGAATTGAAAGACGAGTTAGATATAGAGCGATATCAAGGATTTCTGAAGAAGTTGAACCACCTTAACAACAGCATCTCTCATACGCCTCTGAGACATAGACTCTGTCCAAAACTTAGATCTTGTCCAAACTAAGATATTGCTAACAATTGTTAGTACGAGAAGATTCTCCAAGGAGCCATCTCCAAGGGCTCTCGCCATCTCTATAAGCTGATGAACGAATTAGACATATCTGCCAACGGTGGGCTGGTTATATCATGAGAGTGACACTAGACCAGTGATGGATTTAGTCCCTTGGAGGCTCTAAGCGAAGTGAAATCATCTTTTCAGTCCATAGACTTCAACGGAGGAGATGTGATGGACCCATGCTAGCATGATGTAGCCATGCCCTACCTTTTACAAAAAAGAATCCTCAATTATTAACACCTACTCTCAAATAGGCTCACCATGCTAAAAATCTGAACAACCTTAACCCTGCAAGCAAGGCTTGCCCGTACGAATGTAAATAATTTAAACCGAATTCGCTAGCCAAGAATCAAAACAAATTGGATACAGTTGTTGTCAAACAACACGCCACGCTAACCATCCTACCTTTACCTTCAACCCGCGTAGGTGCGTCCACGCAGTTTGTTTAACAATCGCGATTTACTTAAATAAACACAACACATGCGTTTTCTCAACACATACACACCGGTGCTGACTTGCAAACGGCAAGAAACGTGCTCACTTATTCGTAACGGATTTACCAGCTAGCTTTGTTAGTAAAAACTCATCAACACCGAATGCATTAAATGCACGTATCCATCTTTGCTACGCTGTTCGTGCGGGAATGCTTCCCACCCGCAACCCTGAACTGATCAAAAAAATGGAAAATTCGGGTATATGTCGAAATAAAAACAAAAATGGAAACGACACTGCTGCCCAGGTGTAAACACCGGCGGAAATGGTCAGTGTTTTTCGGGAGTAAACATTGCGAGGTTGTTTGCAAAACGGTTTACTTAAATTATTTTTTGTTTGTTTGAATTATGCACTACATTTTGAAGAGCTTTAGCTTCGCAATAACTCTGGCAGTTTGACCACTGTTAGCAAACCTAGCGAAGATTCTATTCTTTGCTTTGCTATCTAGCTTCACTTGGGGCATGGGTTCTAAGGTGTGGTTATTTAGTAGCTTCATATTTGAAGCTTTTTTGCGGAGTTTGACATATAAAAAAATATAAATAAACTATCTTTTGGTGTTATGACTTTAGAACGAAATCTTCGCTACCGAATTAGAATCATTGCCCACCAAATGGAATTACCTTTTCAACTGTAAATACGAGCTCTGTGTGTGACCCACCTTCTTAGCGAATCGGCTCGCTGTGCATGGCCACGTTCGCGACCGCGGTGGAAATTGCCAGCAGCACTCCATGTTAGTCTATCGCTTTTCTGTTTGATTGAAGCCAGCAAACGGCAACTGTTTGATTGAGTGATGCAGCCGGAAGAAAAGGATAGCTGAGCGAACAGATTCTCGTACCGACCGCTTTTGATTGTTGAGATACTGGTATGGACCCAGAAATGTTTGCTTCAACGCAAACAAAAAGGAAGCTCATGGGCCAACGCTCAAGTCCGAAGGAACATTTTACGAAACAAAACTACGGTCCTGATGAAACTTAACAAAGTAAGGATAGCTAGAAAGCACTTTTAAAAAAATCACTGCTTGTCTTACTTTTTGATGTCACGAAGAAAATGTCTGCAAAAAGATGAAGAAAAAAAAACTGCATTAGTCATGTGATAATAGGAAAAAATTTTGAATATAAAAGTTTCAAAAAGTCTCCCAAATACATATAATTCCAAACGTAAATTCCAGTAAAACCTAATTTGTTTCATTTTGCCTTTTACGCATTAAAATCTCATAAAACTTTCGGAAATAAACATAATCAGCTATCTTAGACGTCCACGATATTTCTTCTGGTTTCGTGGAATCGTACTATGAATAGTTTTTCCACACACAAGCACAAACACACACCACGTCAAGCTTTCACTCAAGCCGGCCGGCTTTTCCGTCCTAAGGGGTCGTTGTCTTTCGCCTAACGAGGAAAATTCTACCAAAAACGAATAACACTACATAGCCGATACCTGCAGCCCAAACACAATATTCTAATTCTATCGCACCACGGAACCGTCACAAACTCTGCACATTAACCGCACCAGAAAACGGGGAGAGGGTTTTCTTCTTGCCGTCGGGTTTTCTCACCTCTACGTTCGGCACCCGCAATCCAAGCTGAATATTCATATTTGATGTTTGATTTTTGCCCAAAAATGACCGCACTCTGACCGGTAGCAATGGAGGTGTGTTTGTGTTTGGTGATACAGGTGGAAAAGTGAGTCCTTTTTCAGCTTGACTCACGTTTTTGCCTTAACCTAACGCTAAGAGCACACTCAAACGACACCAGGGAAGGCCACAGCACGAAATAACGACACAAATGACGTAGGGGGAAAGTTCAGTGGTCTAGATTTTCGTTCGTTCGATGAGTAGTCCAAGCGGGGAGAAGTGTAAATCCGTATACTGTGGAGCACATACTGACTAATTCATGCGGAAAACAAATCAAAAAGCTTGAAAAATAATTTATTTTTTCAGTGAAGTCGCCAAATTGAAGCATCAGCAAATAATGTTAGAACTCTGACACAACTTCATTACTGGGATTTTATCCCATGACACCAATCAAGTTAAGATAATGTTCGATTAAGTATCTTAAATTTTCAATATCTAGTTTCAAGAGGTACTTCAAAAATTTAAAACACGTATTGACGTACAATGAAGACCGTAAGAACAGCCCGACAAACGAATGCAACCGGTGATTCACAATGACTAAGGACTGATTTCACCATCGGGAAAACCCAAGCCCGCATTACAAACTCGGAAACACGAAGAAGTATCATCAGCTCTGCTTTGTTTTCATTAATTCGCTTTCATTAGGTCCTGTAACGTAAGCGTGCTGATTCTCGTGTCTGCATGTATGCCATGTAATTGACACTTTAACCAGCAGTATTCCTGTGCTGTACCTCTTTACTCATCTCTTCAAAACCTCAAACGAAGCCGACCGAATTTCTGTTTGGTAGTGGCTTTAGGTTTCAGGTATAATCTTCTTCACTAAAACTTCGCCGCCATTTTTTGTTTTGTTTTTGACTTCTTTGCAGTACAAGTACAAGTAGGCTGATTGTGGAGCTCCAAACCCTAACTCCTCTACTGCAAACGAAAATGGCACGAATAAAAAACAGGACAAAGCTGTATGCCGTGTCATATCAAATTAGTAGCTTCTTCTAAGTAGCAAGTCCTTGCTGCCTAACTTCGGCTACATATCAACGTTTAAGGCACCTTATGCTTGCAGGACGAAAATAGAACCGCACGTCAGTGTATAAGCACACGTAACCCATACATTTCGGTACCGTTTCGATGTGGTCAAGCACAAGCAACGCCACACCACAAGCATCCCTCCAGCAATGTCACGTGTAATCTTCGCATACCCACAAAAATCGTAAGCCCTGCCAGAACTGCTGGTCCCAATAAAAGGCACAGTCGGCAAGTGTTGATTGTTATGATTGTTTGTGGATGATTTCGTTGAACTTTGACCCAATTACACCGTCCAAGAAGCTCTGCAGAAGACTCTGTTCACTACCTTTGTGCCTGCGTCAGCGAACAACCGGAGTGTACTTACACTGTTTCTTTTCGACATCATGAGGCTTTAATGAAAAACAAAAAAGTTTTTATTTCGTTCTCTACTTTGGGGTCACTTATTATGCCACCCGCACAAACACACACGCGGGTGTTGGAACGATACAAAATACGCTACCTTTTCTCGGTGTACGTAGCGTCTGTTGGCAAATGAAACAGAGACGCCGGCCGGTAATCATAGTACGTAACCTAAGTCGGTGTTTTTTTTTGTAAGAGGTGTTTGATTTTAATCAGTCACTCAACCGAACCATACCGGCGTAGGAATAATGCTCTGATATTGAAAAAACTCGAACCCAGGTATAGTGCGTGCCATATTCTTAGATGTGTGTGTAAGAATGCTGCACTAACAAGTAGTTGACATATACAAATATTAAAGGCATGCGTCTGGTTGTGCACCAGAAGAAAATCGTGTACAATATTTTTACATTTGTGTGAAGGTAGATAACTTCAAAAAGCAATCATGAAACAGATACTGTTTCACTTTAAATATCTTCAACTTCTTGGAGTCTACTACCACCATAGGTCTAGAATTTTAACTTTTCTGACTTCCTTGATTAGGCTCCCGTGCACTATACGATTCTTTGATGACGAAACTCACCCGTCCCATTACAAATAGCTCCCATAAAATAGATTCGCAAGCCTTTTTGTACCTAGACTGTACGAATCTTTCGCACTGCTTTGATTTGCTTGGCTTTACCTTTTTCCAGCCTACAGAGACCAGAATTCGTTACTTTAAGCCTAAATAAAATGCGCAAGCGAAGATATTACGCTTTTATCATCAAGTGTGCATTGAAGTTGGCGGCAGTTGTCAAGAGATTTTCGCAAAAGATTAGTATTGTCCACTAGAATTGGATAACCTTTTGTACTCGAAAAAGATTCGTCAACTCCGCTCGCATGTGCTAATAAATAGAAAAAGAGGTTCGCTTGTCAGACACAACTCCAGCAGGAATTGTCTAGTTTCTCTTCTTCTTGGCTTAACGATCTCTAAGGTCATACCGGCCATCTAATGGCTTACTAGACTTGCTGATACCTCGTAGTTGGATAGTCAGTCCTCACTACGAGGGGACGGTCCGTATGGGATTTGAACCCCGGTCCTGCCGTTTGAAGACAGGCGCCGCAGTCGCCTATACCACCGGGATTTGTCTAGTTTACCGGGCCCAGATTTGTCTAGTTTACATGAGTCTATTTGATTAAACCGGTAGCTCGATTGTCTGCGGACTTACTTGTGAAGCATCTGCCTCGATGGGAATTGATATCGGTCGCGTCGTGTTCAATTCAAAAGTGCTAAGCGCTATGATCAAGCGATACACATTCTTAAAGTTGTTGTCAGAGCTCGTCAACACGAAAGCTTTTTCTTTCGCATAGCAACGCAACGTTAAGTTTCCTGCAGTAGAGCTTAAACACTAGTAGATAATGGCGCGTATCAATGAATTTTCAAACCGTAGCTGGCTAAATGTATGGATTTGAGGAGTCAAAATTGTTATAAAAACCATATTTGCGAAAAATATTTATGCTTGACACAATTTGATTCAACATTTTTTATAAGAACTTTTATTTAGATATGTATGCTTGGATACAAAATCGTGGTGAGCATCGAGAAAGTAGTTTTCTAGAAGAGTTTTGCAAGATTGGAACTTCGAAGAGGTGTCAAAATCACAAAATACGGTACAATAAGCTCTCGTGTGGACGAGCCCTTAGAATTCTTACATTAGTCGGACAGGGTGTCTTACCAAAAGGGTTCAAGTGCCATTTTCTTAGGCTCCTGAAGCTACTTTTATGTTCGACGTCTGGGACCTTAAAGTTACTTGTAGCTTGTGGATAGAAATAAAATTCATTTTTCTGCTGTTTTCCAATTCCGAATCATTTCCATAGTAAAATTTAGCTTTTCGCTATCTATCATTCGTAATGTTAGTCTTGTTCCCCTTCCTCTACCTCGTCCTCTTCTATCTCTTAGTCCAGCACGTTCGCACGTATAAAACTACACGATTTTTCTTTAGAATGAGCGTTTGCCCTTTTTCCGGAAATAAACTAAACGCATAACACCCACCCACTCAAGACACAAACACATTGCACCATTCTGCATCTTGCCGTCCAAAGGTCTGTACCATATTCCTTATTCACTCGACATGGTTCCAATATTCCACTTCCACTCCAATATGGTTCGTTTTAATTTTGTGGTTCGTAATGCTGGTTAGTATCCGTGGGATCCCGCAGTATGGGAGGGGTTGGGGGGGGGGGGGGAGGGGAACTATACCGGAAGCTGAAAACCGGAAACACACACACTCGACACAACAATCGGTTCGGTACAAATTCTCCCTCACTATTGTCGCTTGTCGTACTGAACAACCCCAACGAACGCACACAGAACTAAGGTAAGGCTCACCTTTACGGACGCACCACGTTGATTAAAGGCACCGCTAGCAACTTTGGAAGAATGGTAGAAGGTGATACAGAGTACCCGGTCACGACCCTCCAGAACCGTTGGTCAACTTGCTTTTGATTTAAGATTTGATACGGTTCACGCGATCGTTTCGTTAGTCGGTGACGTTCTTTCACCTTTCGGAGCCTGCTATCGACGTTCAGACGGACGAATCCAGGCGCGATCCACTAGAATGACGTCTACGAATAGAACGCTCGGACGAGCTGGCGACTTTTTTTTACGTCTGAGCACCTAGCTCCACTTTTTTTGTTTTTGTTTTACAATTTGCTAACACTTTTCTTCCAATTAGTTATAACTCTTTTTACTGTTAAACAGTAATCTCCCGATTTTGGGGGGAATTTATTTTTTTCGGCTTGACACTACATCACCACGCTGCATAGCATTTTCAAAAACTGATCTTCGGACATAAGATGATCCACTATTTTATTCTGGGTGTTAATTGAATGCGCTAGTAGAAGCATTCCAACCGCAGTGTTGATTGAATTAACGACATTCCTAAACTCCCTCAACTTCTTCCGCCATATAAGCACACACAGTCGCACAATCCACCGAACACACGTTGAAAGTGGAGCATGTCCACATCTGCAACACTCCTCACTCTCGTCACACGTCACAGAAATAGAGCGCGTAACGTTCACTCACGCTGCAAACGCGACATTCAGGCGTCCAGTCGGTACGCCGTCCGAGGCTCGTCTAAACGGTGCTCAGTACCGGTCAGTTGGTTTTTGTATCTGAACCAAACACTCCAACATGCTACCCTCTATTACCATATATTTTGCTCTGCGATCCCCTTGAGTGCCTCTGCTCAGCGTTGGACCTTCGCGCTTCTCCCCTACACATACCTTCACACGTAACCTCCGCGTTTCGATAAGAAAACGATTCGCAGGGTTAGGAAAGCTTCACCACGCAAATGGGCAAAACTGTCCACCATCTCTGCCCTGTTTTACAAAGGCATAGAGCGGTCGCAAAACAGGTAGCAGCATTCGTTTGTGGGACACCTTGTGGGCCATCACTTTCGCTCCCGAAGTCTGTCGGAGTAGAAGGTCCTGCTGACGAAAGGACTCGTGCTCGATGTCTCGGTCTTTCCGGATGCTCCACTTTCCCTTGCATGACCGGTAGTTGGAAAAGGGAAGCAAACACCGCCGCTGTGCGATGGGAAGTACAAAGCAGCCATGGCAACCGCACTGACCACAACGAATAAGGACATCGGTCAGTGTATCGGTAGCCGGTACCGAACACAAACACTTCACCCGAAGCAACCGATTAATAGTATTGGGCAGGTATTACAGGGCAAATGCAGTTCGAATGGAGCATTAGGTTCGCTTAAAAGTTTTGTGAAATTTTTATTATTTCAATTTCAATTTTTATTAGTTCGAAAACCTTTCGATGCTTTGCTCTTCCAATGCCTTAATTCAGCTCATCCTAAGTAGCCAAATTGTTGGTAATGTTTATGGCAACATTAGAATTCAGTAAACTTGTGAATTTATTTTAATTTACATCATGTGATCTTACATTCAGTTAATATGACTTGGTGATCATAATGTAACGAAATTATCTTCCAATTCTTTATTTATCATTCCTTTAGCATAGCCTTCTTCTTCTTCTTCTTCTTCTTCTTCTTCTTCTTCATCTTAACGACCTCTAAGGTCATGCCGGCCATCGAAATGGCTTTCCAGACTGCCGATACCACGTAGTTGTTAGTCAATTCTCACTACGAAGGGACGACCCAGATGGGATTTGAACCCCGGTCCTGCCGTTTGAAGACTGGCGCCGCTGTCGCCGCTAGGACAGCCTATTGGCCTGGAATATTTCTACAGTTCATTTATTTAATTATTAACTAAAATTACTTTAAAAAAATACAGCGACGAGCCGATAAAATTAATAATAAAAATATAAACTATTTGCGTTTTAACTTTAAAGAACATAAATAAATCTATTGTGAACTGTGAATCTAATGTGTGGAATGCGAACTTTCGTTCTCAGCAAAATAATGGAAATTTCTTGCTTTCGTAAATACGTTTCAATAAGGCTTGAACTAGCGCTCCATCACGCAAAAGTAGATCTAGATAATTCTATTTAAGCTATACCACAATAGCTAGCGATCTAATAAATCATTATATCGAATACGCTGCCTAAATTACTCTTCTTCTTGGCTTAACGACCTTGTAGGTTACGGTGGCCTTCGAATGGAATACGAGACTTATTGATACCGCGTAGTTAGATAGTCATTCCTCACTACGGGGGAACGGTCCGGATGGGATTTGAATCCCGATGCTACCGTTTGAAGAGCAACTCCTCTGTCGACTAGACTACCGGACCCTCCCCGGTTTGACTTGCAACTAACTAACCGAAAATAAAATAAAATACTTTGTGGAGAGGAATTTTTCGACGCACTCAATAAATTTACCATAAAATTTGCACTTATTGACAACACCAACAAACCAGCCCGTGTGCGTACGCGGGGCGACTGAAGATATGCAAGAAAAAAACAAACACATTCCTATACGTAAATTGATTTGATTAGCTTCTCAAAGAGACCTTAACCGGATTATCCTCATTCATACGGCGACTAGCTTCGGTTTGACGGTCAGCGAAAGATTTAGCTTACATTTTTACAGCGTTTTAACGCGTACCATAATGTGCTCGTAAAACGTTCTGCTTTATCTCAGGCAAATGTACGCCATTCCGCCGGGAACAGCTAATACCCGAATGATGCCAGATTATCGCCCGGCGGGACAGGGATTATTTGCGCAAAGCAAATAAAAAGAAGCTGAGGAAGATTTGTTTTAACGCAAACGTATCAAACATCACACTAATTCGCTTTTATGGATCAATTAACGGAAAAGTATGCATTTCTTAAGCTATCAGTGTAGTGGGCGATTGGTTTTTTTTTTTGGTTTTTTTGCGTATTGGACATATCACGTAGAGTATTAGATCTGCCGAAAAACATCGTTGCCATTTTACAGCAATAAAATGAACCAATTAGATAGCCAGCGCTATAAACCTCTTTCAATAGCGAGAGGTCCTCGAGATAGCAGGATAGGTAGGAACAAAAAGGTATCGAAAATCTTTCCCAACAACAAACTCAAACAAATTGATAAAATGAAATCAAATACGGTGAAGCGTGGTGCTGGTGACACGCAACGTTTACAGCGCTTCTTATAAACGGTTTGTGTGCTCGTCTTCGTATTCCCCTATGAAAAATAACAAAAATAGAAGCTTCCAACAGCACTTGAAATGAAAAAGATACCTTCACTGTCACGTGTTGACAGATAATAAGGATTAATGCGCGGGGGGGGGGGGGGGGATGAAATGAATGCGATTGCAGGGTATAACAACATGTATAGAAAGTGACTGACTATCCAGCTAAGGGTGAAGCAAGTTAGGAAAACTAAAAATGGTAAGACCCTTCGACGTTGTAATTCTGTAGTCTTCTTTTAAGTTCTGTCGCACATAGCACACCATTTAATGATTGAATACTATAATAAATCTAAAAGGCCCTGCTTTTATATTGGCGGATTACGCATATGTATAATATATAAACTATTTAACACGTTTCATTGTTAATAATAATCCAATGTTGCTAAACCCTGGCCCATAATGTTAGCATGTTAAATCGACTAAGCGATACAACGTACAACCAATGTCACTACCACATCGTCCCATCCACACTATCGCCATGCTTTCCCTCTCAGGCACTAGACACAGTGGACATACCTGGACACTGGTGCGTGTCCTTCACAGCTAACGCGTACCAATACATCACGCGACGCGTCAAACAGACAATCACTCATACTCCTGCTCGCAGACCACACGACCGTAGCCCTTTCCGGGGCCCCCCTTTTTTCCGAACAGGTTGATTACTATCTAGCAGTAGGCCAATGTCAGGACACAGGAAACGGATAAATGCGCGCGAAAAAGAGGTTTCAGGTAGAATGGGAAAGAATCGGTGTGGTCGAGAGTACAGGTACCATACCAATCGGGCGATTATGATGGGCGAGATAAGGCTCAATTCACGCTCAATCGTCCTTGAAAAGGCCATCCCACTGGAACCGTTTTCTAACACAATCGAACACGCAAAGGGAATCAGGTTTTTGTTTTTTTGTTGTATTCCAAAATTGACCTCAGAAACAACTACCACACTTATCCATCGTATCAGTTTTCGTTCCCATTTTTGCAGATAGTGGATGGGTAGAAGAGCAAAACAAACACTTCCATCATAAGTGTGTTAATTTGTAACCGGAAGTAGAATAAATCGAACCGGCACCAGCTAAGAGCAGTCATCGTTTGTCCACCTGGATAAAGGGGATTTCCAATGAAGGTGAAAATTGTACGCTCCAATTTTCTGTCAAAATAACTCTATCCCGCATGGTGTAGCTTAAGTGTTGACTGTCCGCTTACGACCCGCTTCATAGTGCTCTCTACTGTAAGTAAGTCAAGGTGGTTTCAGCTAACTTAAATTGCTGTTCCAAATAAACTCTTGGATAGTGCTAAAGATATATACACGAGGGACAAGTATTCGACAGGGGAAGGAAAAACCTTCTCTCCTCGCCCAGATTCTATCGCTGGTAAACTGCTAATGGATTTTTGACGTCGTTTTTCCAAAAACATTCCAAAACCACCAAAAAGTCACATTAAAACAGCAGTACTGACCACCTGGCAGGGATTGAAGAACTCGGAACAAAATGGTAGTCATTAGTCATAAAAATTATCACTGCCATGTCGAGGGGGTTATTTTTTTTAAGTACAGGGACGTTCGTGGTCTACTTCTTCGGGAGCATGTGGTTCTGATACTAGGAGGCTAGCAGAGATGGCTGGCGACGATCACCAAGGTTTTGGCTTATCGGCAGACCTACCTGGTAGGAATAGAACAGGATCTAAGGAGGAAACGAATAGCTCAGATCATTCCGATTTCACTTTCCATTTCATTTGGTCTTTTTCTATTGGTTGAACCTTCCTGGTTGTTTTTTAGCTATTTTTTTATAATGCTTTAATGCTGTGTCTGCATTAAAATCAAAATGGTCCCGCTAAAAATTTGAATCCTCGTGACATTGTCGTAATATGGTCGTTACATCCGAAGCGTTTGTTTCTGAAGTAAAGTCAAGAGGAGATTCTATTTTTATTAACGTTGAGTCGTTATAATATCTCTAGAGAATATTTTTACAAAATACATCCGCCATGAACAGAGTTGGACATCAGTTTCAGTCACATCTTCTTCAGTCAAAAAGTATCACCAAAATCCTAGTAATAAATGACATTACCGGTATGCGGCTAATGAGTTGCTACAATGTAAACGGCTAATCGCACTGAAAGCTTTCACTGGATCGTTTGGAATTATTTTTTCCCATGAAATTGCATATGGACACCAGATAGCAATACAAAACACCGATATAAACCTAACAAACGATCATTTATTATCAAAAATTTAACGTCCCGAAGCTCAAACGATACATCGTTAACAAATGACAGAAACAAAATGGTTCCAAAATTTTTCCCTGAGGTAGAACTGGCTATTACATCTATAAACACACAGTAAGCCGCCCTTTATCCTTGCTACTTGTACTATATTTGAACTATATTTGTGGATGCTATTAGATTTCCTTTTGTTTCGTAATTACAGACAAGCCGTATTCCTAGCTATTAGATTTATTCTTCTTCTGGGCTTAACGACCTACTAGGTTAGGTCGGCCATCGAATGACTTACTAGAATTGCCGATACCACGTAGTTGAATAGTCAGTCCTCACTACGGGGGGACGGTCCGGATGGGATTTGGACCCCCGGCGCCGCTGTCGCCTTACCACCGAGCCTTACCTATTAGATTTGTTTCATTTAGTTATTTATACTTTATTTTTCATTAGGGTTTCTATCTTTTTCTGTTTTTTTATTCTACTTTTTAACTTTTGTAGGCTTTACTTATAAACTCTTACAAAATTTCATTGTGTTTTTATGTATTCATTAAAAATTGTTAATAACTTTATTAAAGAATGCTTTAGATTCTAAATAGAAATGTATGGAAATACAATAATTTCAATCTACAAACATCTTTGAAGCACCTAAAACAATAAATAGACATCGCAAATCAGCGACTCTTTTTAACCTTTACTGTTACGAATAAAAAGATAAAGATAAACACGCACAACCCAATCGCTACCATTGGGACATTTTGTTCGTTCAAAGTGTTAGCTTGGCTATCCCAATGCACAATGCTCACCTCTACCAAACTAATCGTAAATTCCTCAGACCGATAGTGCACATGGGCAAACGGTCAACATTATAAAGACCCTCAAAACACATCGATTAAAAATTCCTCCGACCCGGTTTCAAGCCCAACAGCACAACGCCGACCTGCAGCTGGACTACACACGAATGTTGAGAAAGGACAAACATGAGGTGGAAAACATTCGGAGGACCTCATAAGATTATCAACCGGCCATTACTTAAAAAAAGAATCTAAGGCAAACACACTGCCAAAGCTAACCCCTGATTTCATCAGGGTCGAAAACGAAAAGAAGAGGGTAGCCATTAAAAATAACACTCCAGCTCCAGTGAATGGCGACCTTGAGCTAGAAATATAGCATTCGACACAGGATCTTAAGGATATACAGTCGCGTTAGAAACGGTTCCGAAATCAACGGTCGTGTGCTGTTTTCTTTCCGTTCAGGGACACCCGCGAAAGATAATGAACGGACCACATTTCCACCCACTTTCCAGGCGAATGGTAAGACGTGCACGATATTATCAGAATGTTTGTGTTGCTCCCGTGTCGCGAGCGTTCATAAAACAAGCAAACACCTTGCCTGAAGATGGGAATCTAGCCATTTTAGTGCTGTCAACCGGATGTAGGCAACGATTGGCACACTTCCAAAACAAATAGATAGAACTTGATAAGTGGGCAAGGATGACTCCAGAAACTGGACCGCTAAAGACGGTCAAGGATTCTGAATATAAGAAAATTATGCCTCAAGATGGTGGATAAACCAACACTGCATGAATCATTAAGAGTTTGTAAGAAATGTTCCCCTATGTGCGCGCATGTGTCGAAATGTCAATCCTACGCAATTCAATTAAGTCATCATCCATGCAGTCCCCCTACACATCGCTTCCAGCTTCCGAAACGCACTAATGAGTGCAAAAAGCAAGAGCGAGCACGGGACAGGAAAATCAAAATTAGTGAACGGACTGTTTCGTTTCGCTTCTTGTTCATTAGGCTTGCCAGTTTCTCTGCCCGTGCAGCCTCATAGAGCTGTAAATGTAAATTACCATTAAATTGGCTTTAAATCGGCGATTTTTGCACTGATCGCAGGTAGGCAGCGAACCCATTAAGCAGCTTTTCGAGTCGGCTTACAAAAAAAAAAAATTGCGGCTGTAGATCGCGGTAGCGGCACGGTCGTTAGAAAGGAAATCTTGCGATAAAGGGATCCCCGTTTTCTACATTTCAAAATCAAACCTGGCGCCATCTCCCCCAGCTCGGCTGCGTATCGCCAAGACACAAATCGCGGATATCATCTTCCTTTTTTTAAAAAACATTTCAACAGTGTCATCGTGCCTTGATCCAGCTTAGTCGCGGTAATCGATTGGTACAATCGGATTGCTGCGCTTTTAAGCCCCTCCCATCCATCCCCCCCTCCCCACTCCCTTTAGCGAAACGGGCCAGCAGCGAGGGTTATGCGAGAGTGCACTTAGAGCGAAATAAATAATTACCACTGGCGGTTGAAATGATCGCACCCCGTCAACAAAAGGGCGAAGGGAAACAAGGTCTACAATATATGGGCAGAAAAACTGAAACACTGGAATGAAATAGACGAACGATAACCGAATGAAGATTTCCGAGTAGCTACTACGTAACTTCATTGATGATACTCTAAAGACTGTCATTGGTTTATTTGTCTTTTTATCTGCCTTCAAATGCGTTTCACTAATACTTTCGTAATGATACAAACACAAATAACAGCAAGAACGAATAAAATACTGCCTACAGGTGCACTGGTAACTTGCCGAATGTTGGGTGTCATTGGCGTCCAATTATATCGGAGCCGGAGTTGTTTATACGAAGGTACCAGTTGCTAGACTCTAATCCTACTATACGTACTGGTTTCAAAACCAAATCTAAAAGTTTTATCCAAATTCTGTGACAAAATACATCTTCGATATGGCAGTTTTTCAACAGTTCATTTGCATTGTCATATTTTTAAATATTTGTAAAAGATCAACCATTCAAACAGCCCAAATCAATGCAACTACTCTTTTTTATTGTATTGAAACACAGTGTGAAATTTACAACTAAAAGTCCATGTTAATTTTTGGTGCCTCAAAGGCCGAAATGGGCTACATCAGTCTACACACTTCTTCTTCTTCTTCTTCTTCTTCTTGGCCTGCTCAGGATTGAGCACGTCGCGTCGACAGGGTCATGTCTACAATCAGTTTCCAGGAAACTCGGTCTAGGGCTGCATTCCTCCATCCGCAGCTGTATCCGATCTCCGACAGGTTAGACTCCACTTGATCCAGCCAACGAACTCGCTGTGCTCCTCTACACCTCGTGCCGAACAGGTCGCTGTAGAGCACCTTCTTGGTGGGGCATGAGTGCTCAATACGTGCCCCAGCCAACGTATCCTTCCGGCTTTGACTACCGTCAGGATATCAGCACCGCCAAACAGCTCAGCTAGCTCGTGGTTCATTCTCCTTCGCCACACGCCCTGCTCGCACACACCGACAAAGATAGTCCTTAGCACCCGCCGTTCGAAAATGGCGAGTGCATTGGCGTTCTCCGTCAGCAAAGTTCAAGACTCGTACCCGTAGAGGACTACCGGACGTATCAAGGTGCGGTAAATCGTACATTTCGTGTGTTGTTGGAGTCTTCTGGATCGCAGGAGTTTGTGGAGTCCGTAGTAGGCACGATTCCCCTGAACAATGTGCGTTCGGATTTTGCTGCTTACGTTGTAGTCTGAAGTTACGATCGTACCAAGGTAGCAGAACTCCTCTACCACCTCGAGATCGTCGCCGTCAACTGATACTCTGCTTCTGAGTCGGTCTCTATCATGGTCAGAGCCTCCGACAAGCAGGTATTTTGTCTTCGTCGCATTGATGCTCTATCCAATTCTATTAGCCTCGCGTTTCAGTCGGGTGTACGCCTCGCACACCGCCGCAGCTGTCCGTCCGATGATGTCAATGTCATCCGCGAAGCTAAGTCATTGGAGAGATCGGGTGAAAATCATGCCCCGGATGTCGAAGCCCGCGCTTCGCATGACACCCTCCAGAGCGATGTTAAACAACAAACAGGAGAGTCCGTCTTCTTGCATCTGACCCCGGTGAGATTCGAACGATTCCGACAACATGCTCGAAACTCTCACCTTGCACTGCACCCCGTCCATAATGGTCTTTAGCAACCGTACCAGCTTCCCAGGGAATCCGTATTGCTGCATGGTGTTCCATAGTTCGGTCCGATCTATGGTATCGTAGGCCGCCTAGAAGTCAATGAACAGGTGGTGCGTAGGGATCTGGTGCTCCCGGCATTTTTGGAGGATCTGCCTTGCAGTAAAGATTTGGGCGGTTGCCGATTTGCCTCCAACAAATCCAGCTTGGTAGCTTCCGACGAAATCTGTTGCAAGGGGTGCAAGTCTGCAGAAGAGCATTTGGAGCGAAACCATAAAGGCAGCATTCCGGACTGTGATGGCCCGGAAGTTAGCACAGTCCAACCTGTCGCCCTTTTTGTGCACCGGGTGTATAACACCCACTTTCCATTCGTCCGGTAGTTCTTTCTGGTCCCGAATCTTAACATTCAGACGATGCATGATGCCGGAAATCCTCTCCGGACCCATCTTTAACAGTTCGGCCACCAGACCATCGTTGCCAGTGTTTGTTTGTGTTTGATGGCACTGATATCTTCGTCCAGGGATGGCGGAGGTACCTCGTCGTCGTCATTCTGGCTGTCGTAGTTCTGCACTCCTCTGCTTTCTGCGCCTTGTTCGGTGCCTCCTGCATCTGCTCCGTTGAGGTGTCTGTCGAAGTAGCACTTCCACCTGTTGATCATCTCTCGCTCGTCCGACAGAATATCTCCTTCCTCGTTTATCTCTAGCCTACACGCTAGAGATAAGAATAAAAACTCTTTTCAAAGAGTTCATTCAATCTTACCAACACCCTTTTGGTACATGATTCGTTTAATAACCAGCTGCTTCCAGGCCCTTTCCCGGCTCACTTCAAATGACTCTCATACCAGCTGTAACAACTCTCATCAATTTGAAACCAAAAAGAAATTTAAAAAAAAGCTCTGCGACTCTAATCCTTCTGGGGATATTAACTCCTTCGGAATGAGTTTATTTATGTGGACTCTCAATAGAAATCTTATAACTCTTTGTGAGTTGAATATTTTTGGTGACTATTGACGCCTTCGGAGTTAGCTTAACTACTGGATCATATGAACTTTGCGTCATAAGTCCCAAAAAAGTTGCAAAAACTCTTTGTGATTCGTAGCATAAGAGAGTTGTAAAACCCTTTTTGAGTAGTTTATTCAATTCATTTATTAGAAGGACTTAAAGCAAGCACTGACTGTTACACGGCGGAACACAAGCCTGGAGTTCGAATCCCGTTTGGGCCATTTTTTCATACGCACACCTGAAAATCGAGCAACGGGTTGAAAACCAGTCGAAGAAGCCACAAATGATAGTTCCAAAAAATAAGGCAACGAAGAGATTAATTGTGCATCTCTGCGCCTTGACTATTTTCGAAACGTGTCTATATATACGTTATTTTTCTTCAGAAGACATCTGTCTCAAGCACAAACCTACAAAAAAAGGTTTACAATTCTAAACCAAACATGAATGTATTACGAAAGGATCCAGAGATACCAAAACGAATGCTAACTTGCAAGTATTTTCAGGACTAAAGTGCAATCAACCAGTGCAGCTTTAATAAATATTACCTTGTTAATTGTAAAGTGCCATACAACAACTTCGAATAATGACAAATTTTATTGCTAACTGTCATTAAAATAAGTGCATTCAAAACCCAAACTCCAATATTATCATCCACCAGTTCTCATCTACGTTCCATTCAAAAGAAAAAATGTTTCCGATCGCAATCAGGGCCGACCGCATCGCTCCAAGTCCTACCGACTGCAGAAAACCTCTTCGGGACAGGAATGACATTACGCGTAGAAATAAATAAAAATCGCTTATCTCCATTTCTTGTCATGGACTTGCGCCGACCTGTTTTGCATATTATAACTGTGTTTATTTCTGCAACGGTGTGTACGAGTGTGTGTGTGTGTGTGTGTGCTTTTTTATATTTTTAATCAAATGAGATTTTGCCTTTTGTTGCCATCGTCCTTCAGAAGTTTAGTTCGATCGGTCGTTTTCGCTCAACCGTTCGCATGAAAGCATTGAGGCCGGAATTGATTTTGAAACCTTTTTGCTTTTCCACCTTTCTGCATATTTAAATTGCTTCACGCGCTCGATGCAAAACTTGTCTTCCTGATCAAAAAAAGGACAACGAAACAGCGAAAAAACGATGGAACACCAATCAAAACAACAAAAAAAAACAACTAACACTCCAACGAACCGCACTGCTGAGCGCGCAACAGCGCATTTGTCAATTAAAGGCAAACGGGATAATGAACAAATGGTGCAACGGTGTTAACTGGTTGATGTAACGTGCGCGCTGTGGAATGGTGGGGCTTTAGATAATCTAGTTTTAGAGAACGTACTTTTTTTTTAACATGTTTCAAACTAGTTGAAAGAAGAATTAATACGTAAAAGTCGATGACACTGAACATGACCACTTTTAATGTGTTGTAGAAAAGTGGGATTGAAGCAACAGGTTGATTAGGAAAAAACAGCTTCATAGTCTGAATGTGAGTCTCATAGTCTTGCCAATGTGAGCTGTGAAAATTGTATTTTTTTTTCTGAAATACATGTCATTCCACCAGTATGATTGTTTAATGCCATTGCACACTTGCTTACTCATTTATAAGATGCTGCAAACGCTTCGTCGTCTTGTCCTGTGGCAGAATCCCTCGCTATCGCTCACTGTTTACTCGGTTACCAATAAAATATACCGGTCATTTTTGCAGATGCATCAGCGCCTTGGATTTATCTGAATTTGACGCTACAGCACTACCTCTGTTCTGCTTACTTATTTACTTATCAGGCGCTTCAACAGCTTTGCGGTCTTGACCTGCCGATACAGCTCGTCGTTGTAGCGGCTCCTTCATTGTGCTTCCAAACATACGGGGCCAACGATCCTTCTGAGCATCCTCTGTTCTGCTGGACGGTATAAAATGATCTCATAAGCAGAGTTGTCCGGTGTCATTATCATGACACAACCGCAAGTGATGATATAACCACTCCGCAAGATCAATTAGAACTACAGATCTACAATCTGCATGGTTTCAGCGCTTGTGTCACGAAGATAAATTGAAAGAATTATTAAATACAGCGTTTCCTTCAAGGCACTAGGGCCGGATGGCCTTTTCAACATCTGCCTAAAACATCTTGGATCCAACTCTCTGACCCTGCTTACCAACATCTTCTTGAGTTAGGATATTTCCCAACCCGATGGAAACATGCAAAGGTTATCCCTATCAGGAAACCTGGAAAAGACCCCTGTATGGCTTCCAGGTCTAGGCCTATCTCGTTATTGAGCATACTTAGCAAAATCCTGGAACGCATTCTCTATATCAGAATGGAAGAACATTGCTCTGAACATAACGCCCCGACTGAGGCTCAATTCGGGTTTAGGAAAGGACACTCCACGGCATATCAGCTACAACGCTTGGATAACATCATAAACCAAGGCAAAAGCCGTGGATGGTCAACCGCTATAACGCTACTAGACATAACCAAGGCCTTTGATAATGTGTGGCACTGTGGGCTCTTGCATATATTGGAAGCACAAGGTTTTCCAATTAACATGTTAAAATAATTCAAAACTACCTGTGTAACCGAACGTCAGCAGTACATTTGGGCTCAAAAATATCAGAACCCTATGCCAACAGTGCAGGTGTTCCACAGGGGAGGGCCTCTCCTAGGACCTCTCTTGTACAATTGTTACACCACTGATGTCCCATGTTTAAAACAACACACACATCTTACACTTTATGCAGATGACACTGCAATTTTGTATAGCTTTTCGGTCTATGCAAGGCTTCATTCTGGCCTACAAAAAGGATTGGATAGCTACCTCAAAAATATCTCAACGACTGGAAAAAACTGGTTAACAGTAGTAAAACGCAAGCTATTGTTCTATCGTATCGAAAGCGCACTTTGGCTACAATTCAACGAAAAGTAAGACCTGTACTAATCAACAACAACCCTGTTTCTTGGATGCCTACGGTACGTTATCTTGGCTTTACCTTAGACAACCACCTTACCTTTAAAGCACATATTGAAAACATCAAATCCAAAACATGCAGCCTTCTCCTTAGCCTATATCCTCTCATCAAGCGACGGTCCTCTCTTACAATTGACAGTAAATTAATCCGGTACCAACAGGTTATACGAGAAGGAATCCTGAGTATACGTTCAAATTGAGCTGAAATATGTAAATTTAATTATTGTTAAATAAACTCTATTTTTCTTCTAAATAAAAAAGAAACACCGAACCTGTTGTGTGGAAGAGCAGTGGCGCAAACGCCTCTACCACCGGAGTGGATAATTTTACAACAGTGAAAAAAAGTATTGTTAGAACAGTGGAGTTAAATCTGTTTTTATCTTTTTCTCTACAACCTCAAGTGGTCTTGGTCTTGTTAGAATTGATGGAAGACACCAGCGTGTCTTGCTTTCTACGACTGCGCCAATCGCTCCGGGTTTGAATACTTAAAAACTGTCTATGTTTTACCGCTCCTACAGGCTTTGTTAATATGTCTGCTTTCATATTATTGTTTGAGCAATAGTTCAAAATGATTTCCTTCTTCATACATAAATCTCGGATAAAGCTTTCTCGTGTATCTTTGTGTTTTGAGCGTTTTGTTCTTTTACCTGTTTCCGCAAAACTAATACAACTTTGGTTGTCTTCATATACACGTGCTATTGTTATACTTCCGCCGAGATCCTGTAGCAGACTTTTAAGCCATTGGATTTCCTGACATGTTTCGCTTAACGCAACATATTCAGCCTCCATCGAAGAAAGAGTTAAACAGTGTTGCTGGCGGCTTATCCAATTTATAGCTCCTCCTGCATTGGCATTCCGGTGATTCTAATGCTTCTTGCATTGTTGTAGGCTTATTTGCTAGCAGTACAGACATGCCACCGAGTCTGCATGACTGTTTTCTTCTTCATTAGAAGATTCTTCCGTGATGCACTCCACGAGATCTTGCTCGTCCAGGATTGCCAACACACGAATCTTCCACGCAGCGTAAGTTGTGCCATCGAGCACCGGCACTGAAGAATTATGCTTTGATTCTGCCATTTTCACTACTTCACGCAAACACTTTACCTGCTGGGTACTGGGCCCATAACCTGTTAGAATTAATGGAAGAAACCAGCATATGTTGCCTGTATGGCTTACTTTCGACGACTGTGCCAATCGCTCCGCGTTAGTCTCGGTTTTATTGACATATTTAATCCGCTAAAGGTTCACATATGAAAGGTGTGCAATTGTCAAATTTTAACAGGTATGTCTTTAATGGTTTCTCTGACTTGATTTTACGCACAGGTTAGATTAGATACATGGACCTAAGGTGCGAAGATTTGAGTGAATTAGTAAGCCAAATGGGTCATGTAGTATAAACACTCGTCCAGAGTTATCCAGAGAATCCAAACCACACAAACGATTGAATTCCATCTTAGTGGCATATGAAAATTATGTAGCCAAATGCAATATCAATAAATCAGTCGAGCAAACACGAATTATTTTTATGACTACATTCTCGGAATGGCACAACGAATCATTCCAATGGTCAGCGGTTTGTTTTTCTTTTTCGTAAATTTTTTCTAAGAACTTCTATCCAAGCGTCGAACCGAACCGTCGAAAAGCAGAGTCGAGAATTGAGTAGGCATGAGCAACAAAAAAAAAGCACAAGACGCATCGAGATGAAATCGATCTGTTCTGCGTTTCATTCTTCGCCACTTTACCACTCAACAGCCACTCATACGCAGAGCCATCATCAACCCGCGAAAGCTTACGCGCATGGAACCGTTTGACCATACGCAGCGAGAAAGAAACCCACAAAAACGCTAAAGCACAAGATTCACCCGAAGAATCAAAACTGTGTTGCATAAAGCGACGGCGTCATCTTGAGAAAGTCGCCACACACAATAAAAGAGTGAGGATGAAAGATGGTTCCTTTGGGGTAAAGGAGAATAACGAAAACAAAACGACACAGCCCATCAAGAAGCAAGATCGATGGGCCGCAATCCCGGCTCGTGAACGTGTGTGAATGTGTGTGTTCAGGGTTGAACACAGGAAACTTCTTCATCTTGATCAGCAGCGTCTAATTGGAAGGAAGAAGTTACTTATGGCAGCGTTTAGCGTGATTGGAATGGTCCGAAGAAAGAACCATAACCAAAAACACAACGAATGTGTTCAAACTCGAGAACGTTATTAAAGAAAACAAGAGGAGAAAGAACACGATCAACCTATAAATAAAGGGTCGGCGGCGGGGCAGTTTACCGAGAAGATTGAAATGGACGTGTCCGCAGGAAAAGATGAATGAGAGTCTTCTGCCAGTGCTGCCCAGTGCCCACCACGAAGGCCCCTAAACCACTTTCTTGCTAATGTGCCCATTTTTGGAGGGATTTTTCCTGCCGTAAGGTAATCTTCTCTCTAGCCGGTACCGCCGATCGGAAAGCGATCGAACGCGGCGATGGGTTCCTAACTGCGGTTGCTTGGTGATGATGCACCCATCCGGCGGGGCTGCATGAATAGCTAATGAGTGCAATGAACCTTCGGCTTATAGAATCAAAACTCATGCATTTAAAGCTAGCTGTGATGGGAAGGAGAACGAGCTGATATTTATGGATTTGTTCGATTGATGCAGAGCACGACTTCAATATTTCAAACAATTCATCTAATCTAGAACTTATCAAAAACATTTTTGTGTGAATATTCCATTAAACATCTACGAAAGTTTATAAAGTCTAGTCGGAGATACAGGGTGTGACTTAAAAAAGTTAAAGAAATTTTAAACATCTTATTTAAATGATTAATTTTAGGGTTTTTATAGTATTTTAAAAGTATTATGGCCGGTGTGACCTAGTAGGTCGTTAAGCCAAGAAGAAGAATCGCGAGGCTGCTACGCACTCAGAAAAAAAACCCAATGAGGAATCAGAAAACATGTAAGATATCATTTGGCTAACGATTATCACATCAAAATATCCCTATGTAATGGTCCGATGATACGAAAGCCTGGAAATACGAAGATTTTATGCCACCGGGTGCATTCCACCAGAGAGATTACTAACTAGGTCCATAAATCGGATACTAAAGAAGTCAAAATCTCAAAATGTCTGGCTCACAAGTAATATAAGAGGTCCAATATCACTGAGATGATAAACTTCTTTGCAGCTTAAAATTTCTAAATCCATCACAATATCCCATATTGCTTCCGTCCCTGGTATCTCCGTACACCTGCCATAGACTGGGAACTTAAAAGCTCTCTCCAGGGAACCGGAAAAAACAGCCACATCGCCAATAGTATCTTTACCCACTTAATACAGACTAAATACAAACATTTCCAACATATCTTTACAGACGGCTCCGTTCATCTGGACTCAGCTGGCTGTGAGATTCACTCCAACAATGATACCTGCGCCATCAAACTTCCTAACCACACTGCCATCTTCTTCGCCGAAGCAATAGCGATTCAATTAGCCACCGACGAAGGACTACATACTGACCTATCGAGCGTCATCTTAACCGATAGTGCTACACAGTGCAACAGTGCGCCCTGGAACACGGCACCTCCAAAGACCCCTACATCCAGCTCCTAGACTCCATATCTGCACCCCGACAATCGTTTTCTGTTGGATTCCGGGTCGTTCCGGAATCAACGGAAACGGGAGATGTACCATACAATACCCTTTCACACCGTGTTGCCATCCGCTTCACCAACACCATCATCTCCCAACACTGGAACTCCACATGGCACAACGTAGACCTCAGAAACAAACTCCGTCCTAATCCAGCCACATCCAACGAGTCATTTCCCGACTTCGTATAGGTTATACCCGCCTTACGCACTCCTACCTCCTAGAAAAATCCAGTCCTCCACTCTGCAGTTTCTGTGGTGTTGACATCACCGTCCGCCACATCCTCACCGATTGCCATGGGTACACGACACACCGTGCCACCTGTCGACTAGAAACTGATTTAACGACAATCCTATCACCCGACAAACTCCAGCAGAACCGCCTCATTAGATTTTTACGCATCAGTCATTTACACAAAGAAATTTAAGCAATAGTTTATACTTATCCGATACCATATGCCATAGTTTTCCATAATATTTAAGCCTCATATACGATAGTTTTGTAATAGATTAAACCTTTTTTTATAGAATAGAGTGGCGAATGTAGTCTCTATGACTCAAAGACTTTATAAATAAACGAAAAAAAAAAAATTCACCCTAGTGTGAAGATCCTGAAGTCTCTTCTAACAAGCACGAAATAGTCCATATTTGAGGATCTGCAATATCCGTAAAATATGGAATGCTTCTTCTTCTTCTTCTTCTTATTTTTTTCTTATTCTTGGCATAATGACCTCTAAAGCCACGCCAGCCATCGAATTGGCTTTCTAGAATTGCCGATACCACGTAGTGAGGTTAGTCAGTCCTCACTACGGGGGGACGCGGTACGGATGGGATTTGAACCCCGGTCCTGCCGTTTGAAGACCGGCGCCGCTGTCGTCTACACCACCGAGCAGCACCAAATTATGGAGTTCATCAAATCCACAGCATGAAAGCAGCCAAACAATCTAAAGTGGTCAACTATGTTGAACGCTCTTTGTGTGGTGAAACCCTCTATAATTCATAGGTTTCCTTTAATGCAGAGATGTCAAACATACCGGCCGGACCCGGAAGGTCTATAAATCCGGCCCGCTAAGGAATAACAAGAACATCGATTCCGGATAGATTGGATTGAGGTCGAGTCGAGAAAATTGAACAATAATTTATATTGGTTGTGCGTACTTTTTTTAAAGTTAACTAACATGCTCTTGAATCACTCTTAAAATCCAAAAAACTGTTGATTGGGAATATAGAACGTACAGAAGCCAAAATTGAGTTGGATTTATTATCAGTATCACTTCAACCACCATAGCGAACGCTTCAGACACGCGCAACAAGTCGCACAAGTAAATATCAGAGATCAAAATTGCCGTTGAAATGTCGGTGGCGAAAAAAATGAAATGCAACACCGAGTGTCGAGTTTTTAATAGCAAATGGATACTATCCTACTGATTTACAGAACAAAATGATAGGCCTGTTTGTTTAGTGTGTGGCAAAACTTTTGCGGTAATGAAGGAGTTCAATCTTCGTCGGCATTATGACTCGCATCACAAGGATAAATTTCGAAATCTTGAAGGACCAGGAATGGTCACGTGTTGTAAGCGTAGCAACCGATGGAGCTCCAGCAAAGATTGCAAGAAAGTGTGGTTCTGTTACGAAAATCAAAGAAAAAGTAGAATCAATAAATGGAGGACATGTTTGGGTTTTTTTGAGGACATGTTATGTGTGAAAAATATTCAAATGATTCATGTTATGGACGTGATTGTAAGCACTATTAATTTTATAAGAGCTAAAGGTTTAAATCATCGACAATTTGAGAACATCCTTAAGGAATGTGAAATTTCACACGATTTACCGTTTTATACAGAAATTCGGTGGTTCAACAAGGGAAAGATGCTACAAAGATGTTTTGAGCTTCGTGAGCAGATTAAATCTTTCATGGAAAGCAAAAAAAAAAAACAATTGTTGACCTGACATTTTTAACAGATATAGTTGATCATTTGAATGTCTTAAACCTAATGTTACAAGGGCGTAATAAAATATTAACCCAGTACTATGACAGTATTCAGGCATTTCAAACTAAACTCATCCTTTTTAAAACACAAAAGCGCAACAATAGTTTTGCACAATGCAGGAACCTTGGGACATTACCACTGATTATCATTAATATGAACAAAAATTTATACATCGAGAAAATTAATGAGCTGACCATAGAGTTTGAAAAGAGAGTCGAAATATTTCAAAAATTTAAAGTAGAGTTTAGTATTTGTAGAAAACACAGTTAAAAAAAGTTTAGAATTAGTTAGGAACGCTATTTTAGTGGAGCGAACCAAAAAATTAGTTTGATTTATTTTCTGGTTTTCTAGCGGTACTAATGCCGCTCACGCGTTGTTCAGCCCTTTTATCAATTTCTCGTCCTGGTCCTTCACTCACCGCGGAACTCAGTTATCCCGACCGCGAAGCTTTATTCCGACAACTTCGTAAATACGAATTAAATTCCGACAATGACAGCAGCGGTCGGTGTAAACACCGCTTGTTTACAACAGTATTATTTGTTCACCGTTCCAAATAGATCCTTCAAAGATAATTTTTGTTAACAAACCGGCCCGCAAGCCAAAATGAGTTTGACATCACTGCTTTAATGCTTAAAGTAGCATCGAAAGCTGATTTTTTGTTAAATTTCAAATATAATATAAATGAATTTGTTCTCATCAAGCCATTATCGAGAAATTAGGGTGTACTAATCATCATCAACATCATTAGCCATACATTATGCGGTGTAACAACCCACCACTAGCACAGATACAGAGCTTAAGATGCATAACATAATGTTATTTCTCATCCTGGACTTATTTTTACTTGCAGCGTTCAAAGTCATCCAAACATACGAAAAAATGCTCCATAAATCCGCCACATCCTCACCGATTGTAAAATCGTGATCTAATGTAACATGTAGTTTAATTAAATAATTGTCTGACGATTTGTAACTGTCGTTGAAAACATTTTAACATCCAACAGTCCTACCACAACCAAGCAAGCATAAAGAAAAACAAGTTAAGTGTTTGCAGACAAAAAACAAATACAAAACTATTCAAAAGCAATACGGCAGAGAGCCGTCATGCTCAAATAAAATAAAAATAAAATTATCCAGAAATGTTTTATCTATATTTGAGTATGATGGCTCTCCACCGCATTGTCTAGTTATCCAGAAATGTATAAAAACTTAATCGAGCTCAAAGAGCAGCTGCCTAACTGACTTTTTGCACTTTTACCCGTCTCCAATTTTCAAAAGCCGATATTCATTTACAAAGCCTTTTTGTTGACTTGAGATAAAAAAAAAAACCACCCACGCACCCACGAACGAAACGTACTTCGGCTAAAAAGAGTTTTTTTTATGCCCACTTCAACGTTTTCGTAGACAACCATTACCAATGCTCGGTGATTTATGAGCACCACAAGAAGGTGAGGCGTTGAGCTTTAAGCTTTAACATCTCCAAACCCTCCATCGCGCCTACACACAACCTACTGCTCACAAACACACACACAATTGCAATACAAAAAAGTGCAAATGATAAATTAACTACACGCCAAACGAACCCCAATTTTAACGCACGGAGTAAAGAAGCTTAACCAAGAGGGAGCAAACGAAAAAAAAGGGAACGAATTTTGGGGTCCCAAAACATCACCAATCGGAATCGAGCCGGTTGAGAACAAAATCGAGCAACCTTCGGGGTCGATTAATCATCGCCTTAACTGGTCACAGTACACGATGGCAGTGATGAAATGGTCGAACGTGTTCGTGTCGGTGGCTGTCGTTGTGCAGTTGTGTGGCGACGTGTAAAAAAAACTAGCAACGAGTACTTTGTTTTCTACAATTTTCTCTGTAACAATTTGTTGTACCGATAATTACTTGTTTTATGTTTCCGTTTGGAATCAATTTTAAAGGAAACGATAACGAATTTAACTACAAATCCATTTTATTGTGTTTATATTTTCACGTAGCCCGTGGCTTAAGAGATTATTATTGTAGCAATTTCACAAATTATTGTAGTAATTTCACAGCACTAGTCGCTTGAACCGTAAACGTCGTTACTGTTAACACTGTCGATCAAATGAACCACAGCATAAGTAAAATGCAGCATCTAGCTGAAAGATTGTCACTTTTGCAATCCTATGTGGGTCCAACATCTGGAGGAAAAGCATCACCAGGAAGGAGTATGCTTGTTGTACCGGGTTTGCAGAACAAATTCCTCAAGATAAATCAACTAACCTGCCGAGAAACGCGCAGCACAGTTTTACAGGGTGTTCAATAAGTTCGAATACAACTTTTCATCGATTTGTAGTTGTGTACTCTGTGTATTCTGTGTATTTATATTTTTGTCAACTTTAGTATCAGATATAGGCTAACCGTTGCATGTGGTATCGACTAACTGCCACTTAGTTTATGAACACTGTGCACGATGAAAGATTACCTTTTGTGAGTAAGAGTAAGAGTGGAAGAGTATCTTTTAAAAAAATTGTTTGAGGGAGGTGAGCAGCCCGGCGACATATTACGGCGGTTGAAATCTCACAGGATGAAGCAGAATTTTATTTATACTACCATCCGTCGGTACCGGGAGACGGGCTCCACCAATGACCGTACGAGATCCGGGCGGCTGCGTTCGGCGAGGACGCCAGCAGTCATCAAGGTGGTGAGCGAGCGGATCCGTCGAAAAATGACCCACTCGATCCGGGAGACCGCTGCTAACCTGAATATGTCAATCGAGACGACTCACACTATTATGACGAAGGACCTAGGGTACAAGCCGTACATACAAGTACAGGGTACAAGTACATGGAGCAACGAAGGCTGCAAAGGAGAAGAGGCTGGACTGATGCAAATTCATACTTCCGCGAGATGAGAAACTCTTCGATTTGGAACAGCCGCACAATGTTAAAAATGATCGACTGTGGGCGCCTACGTTGACCTGCATCCCCCAGTCCCAAATAAACATCCTACGGTTCCAGAATGCCGCGTCGGTGATGGTTTGGAGGGCCGTATCCAGGCATGGGAAGCTCCTACTGGTTTTTATTGTAAAAAACGTCAAAATTTATGCCGCGTACTACAAAACCGAGCTTCTGGAGAACGGGACGGATCCTTACATTTTCCAATAAGACGGCGCTCCGGCCTACACGGCGAACATCGTCCAAGCGTGATGTCAGGAGAATCTGACGGGGTTTCTAGATAAGATGTCATGGCCACCCAATTCCCCTGATCTCTTCTTCTTCTTCTTCTTCTTGGCGTAACGACCTCTAGGGTCATGCCAGCCATCGAAATGGCTTACTAGATTGCCGATACCACGTAGTTGATTAGTCAGTCCTCACTACGGGGGGACGGTCCGGATGGGATTTGAACCCCGGTCCTCCCGTTTGAAGACGGGTCTCAATCCCCTTGATTACTATCTTACTTGATTAAAGTGAACTAAGTCGACCAATTCAAGAACGTTCTTTCCAAGATCTGGGACGAAATGCCGATGGAACAGGTGCGTGGCGCGTGCGATTCGTTTGAGAAACGTCTCAAGCTCGTGATAAAGTACAAAGATAGGGTGCTCCCTTACAATATGCCAAAAAGAAAATAAATAAACATGGCTTCAAAATACTCAGAAAATTATATTTTATTTTTCCATTGTTTGAGCTCGTTTTTAAAGTATATTCGAATATATTGAACACCCTGTACAAAGAAGCTGGAACTCTTTAAAAGATCCAGACTGATGAAGAGTTCTCTTTTTCCTTGGCAACAACAATCTCAAGTGGCATTGGGCCTGGCACGAGATATGGTTGCTTCCATGACATTTTCTTATCCGATATATGGTTAGTAATGACATGCGACGTACTATCCAGCAACGGATAAAATCAAGTCAAGGAAGCCAGAAATGGTAGACCTAGGCCTATCGGGGCGGTAGTGCCAAGAAGAAAAAGAAGAAGCTGTCAAACTGGAGCTACTACCACTATGCCACTGGGCCATCTCCAACGCCTCCAGAAGATTCAAAAGAACTTTGAAAAGAACTCGTCGACTTAGATATCTGATCAAAGAAGTATATAGTCCTTGGAGCATGTTTTTAATTTGCTTGCTATTACATTCTTAATGCTTACTAGCTGGAATCCTGTCAACATATTAACACGAAAAAACTTGTGCTAAATCATTTCTACTTAAGAGTAGAAAATGAAAATGGAAACATTTTCTCAAAATAGAACTTATTACGCATTCAACTGTTTAGTTTTAAATAATTAATACGATCTAGTGGAGAAAGGTGCACAAGCACAGTTCATAATCTCGTCGGAAAAGTCATTCGAATGCTTCTCTTAGATAGCGTATAAGAAAAATCAAACGGCTCTCCGTTACGCTCGCCCTTTTTTTCCATTGGAACGGAAGCGAAACTCTGCATCACCTGGTAAGTCCACACTAAAATAAATAAATAAAAAAGCACCTCGGCCTTATCTGTGTGCCCAACCTTTTACCCTTACGCTGGCCGGTGGTGGAGATGCGAGAACGAAAGAGAAACCAAAGGGGCTAGTGACCAAATCGCCTTAAAAAGCTGCGAGAAGGGGCATCGAAAGGGAAGTCTACCAAAGGTGCGGCTAAAACCTTTAAACCGGATTTACTAGCCTAAACTTCGTCAACGTTGGTGGATGCAAGGGCTGCTGGTAGTGGCACGTTTGTTATGCTCGTTATGCTTGCCTGGTCCCGCTACCGCTCACGGTGACGGCATAACGCGACAGTGCGGAGCAAGGGAACGGGAGGATCAGTGGTGGGGTGATTAGTAGGAAGGCCGTTTGGAAGGTGATTGGACCATACGCTTAGGCCGCACTGGTTACCTTCTCTCACTTTTTTTTTCAATATTTTTTTTTTTTTGCTACACTCACCGACGAAACGTTCGACGTTCAGCATGACATTTCCTTCAAATTGCGATCCAATTGGAAACATTTGTTTTTTCTCTCTCTCTCTCTCTCTCTCTCTCTCTCTCTCTCTCTTTTACTTTCCCTCGTGCTATTAAAGCTCCACCAGCAACGTTAAACATAACCAGGGAGGCTGTGTTTGAATTCGTTGCGTGCGACACAGCACCAAATTGGATTGTTTTCGCACCTACCGTTTTGCGCTAAGTTCGATGGATTGAAGGTTTCAAACATGTTCGCCTGTTGTGGCGAAGAACAGACAACGTCGTAGCCAATCGTTTGCATTTCTACTGCTTCTAATGGGAATCCAGGTGATGGCTTTTCCACAAACAGTATGAAGAGCTAGCGCATTGCTTCCTGTAGTTGTATTAACCTTTAAATTGTCATTAGCTTTTATGGTTGTCAATAATGGCAGCGCATTCTTAACAAACAGTTTCGTGTTGATTGCGCTGTTTAAGGGGTTGAAAGTTTTTTTTTTGTCGAGTGACATTTGCAAAAATTGATCTACTTTTAACTTGTTGTCCATAGTTTCACCACTCCAATCTTTTGTCATAAAATTTTCATGCCTTCCAATCAACTTTTTTAAAAAACCTTCCTTTCTCTGGTGTTTTGTGCTTGTTATGTCTGCAGACAACCACCCAAATCCGTTGATCTAGTTAACCAGAACAAATTATTTCAATTGATTTTCCTCGGCTTCCGATTGCCAGCCTGCACAATCAATACCGGCTCGTTTACACCAACTGCCAACCGTGGCAACCCATTTCAGCTGATGATAAAGTGTTTATTGGTACCTGATTTCCAATGCATCCCACCGAGCGGGAAACCTTTCTTTGTTTTCAATGTGCCAACGAGCGTTTGGCACGTGACGAACCGTCGGTCGTATTAATAAAATGTTACAAGCAAAACACACAAAGAAAAAATAGTGCGAAAACGAAAGAGAAGACAGGAAGCACCTCGATCTTAAGCAGGTGAAAATGGTAACGGTTGGGAAAATCGCATTAGAACGGGCAGGTCAGGGAGCTGCTATCCACGAATGAGTGTTTGTTTACAATTTTGCGCCTGAGCAACTTCGAGGTGTGCAGCTTGAGAGTGCTTACATAAGGATGTGAAGCTTGAATTGAGCGTTGAGTGGTATAAGGATGAGAGAGATGATTTAATTTGTATTGGTACATCGTAGGAAAGCTTGCGAGTT